>NW_027666677.1:0-153386 GCF_963455335.1 Martes martes
TGGGACCGAGCGGCCGGACCCACCGCAGAGCAAACCCACTCGCTCCGAGGCTGCGGGAGGCCTTCTGGCGGCAGCCCCGCTTGGCGGAGCCGGGCGCCCGCGCGCAGTCGAGCCCACCGGAGCCGGCGTTCGGAGGGCACCGGGCTGCACACCCGGCTCGCGGGGAGGTCGGGAGGGCGACGCCGGCCTGCAGGCCCACCTCTCCGGGGGCCGCCCTGAGCAGGGAGGCCAGCCTGAAACGGACGGGCGAAGGGCCGAGCCCCTGCCATGGGACTGTTTCAGCGGGACGCCTTGGCCCAGCAAGCCCCACTCCGTCCCGGGAGGAGAGAAGCGGCTGTGACCCCCTAGAAGCACGGAGCAAGGCGCCCAGCCCTCGCCTCTGGCACGCGCTTCCCGGAGGGGGCTCTGTCAGCTCCCCCTTCCCCGAAAGCACCGCGCCTGCTCTCAGACGCGGAAAGCGATGCAAACACCCTGCCGGCTGGGGCCTCCACCCCAGGGAGCTGCGGGTGCCGCCAGCACCTCGGGGCCGACAGCGGCTTCGGGGAGTCCAGGCGGTCGCACGCCTGGGCCTGAAAACCGAGGGAGACAGCAGGTCCCTCCAGGCCGAGCCACGGTGCGCTGCGGGGGAGAACGTCCGCCCAGGGAAAGACGAGTGCGAAGAGGGAAGCGGGCAGGAGAGAGGAAGGGCGCGCTTCGTGAGGCCCGAGCGCCCGGGCCGTGGGGCCGGCTTCTCCCGGGCCGGCGCCTCGCGTCCTCCCCGGGGAAGCGGTGGGCTGACTCGCCGTGGGTGGGGACGCCGTGGGTCAAGCCCCTCGACCTCCCCGGGAGAGACAAGGCAGGGTGGAATGCCATCCCCGTCCACGTCCGCACACACGTCGCTGCACGGAGAAGGAGGCCTTCTCGGCGCGGAGCCTGTTCACCTCGAGCGAGCACCACCGCCTTCCCTCCGAGAGGCCAGCCTGAAGCCGAGCTGCCTTCCGCGGGCAGGCCTCCTTGGCGAAGGGAGAAAGCTGGGCCGCGGCAGGGTGGGGCGGAAGCCGCAGGAAGGCTGCCGGCCGGGCCTCAGGTGGGGGGGCCATCCTGGAAGGGGGCCCCCGACCCCGGCCTCGGCGAAGCACGCGCGGGGACATCGGAAGCAGCTTCTGCTGGGACCGAGCGGCCGGACCCACCGCAGAGCAAACCCACTCGCTCCGAGGCTGCGGGAGGCCTTCTGGCGGCAGCCCCGCTTGGCGGAGCCGGGCGCCCGCGCGCAGTCGAGCCCACCGGAGCCGGCGTTCGGAGGGCACCGGGCTGCACACCCGGCTCGCGGGGAGGTCGGGAGGGCGACGCCGGCCTGCAGGCCCACCTCTCCGGGGGCCGCCCTGAGCAGGGAGGCCAGCCTGAAACGGACGGGCGAAGGGCCGAGCCCCTGCCATGGGACTGTTTCAGCGGGACGCCTTGGCCCAGCAAGCCCCACTCCGTCCCGGGAGGAGAGAAGCGGCTGTGACCCCCTAGAAGCACGGAGCAAGGCGCCCAGCCCTCGCCTCTGGCACGCGCTTCCCGGAGGGGGCTCTGTCAGCTCCCCCTTCCCCGAAAGCACCGCGCCTGCTCTCAGACGCGGAAAGCGATGCAAACACCCTGCCGGCTGGGGCCTCCACCCCAGGGAGCTGCGGGTGCCGCCAGCACCTCGGGGCCGACAGCGGCTTCGGGGAGTCCAGGCGGTCGCACGCCTGGGCCTGAAAACCGAGGGAGACAGCAGGTCCCTCCAGGCCGAGCCACGGTGCGCTGCGGGGGAGAACGTCCGCCCAGGGAAAGACGAGTGCGAAGAGGGAAGCGGGCAGGAGAGAGGAAGGGCGCGCTTCGTGAGGCCCGAGCGCCCGGGCCGTGGGGCCGGCTTCTCCCGGGCCGGCGCCTCGCGTCCTCCCCGGGGAAGCGGTGGGCTGACTCGCCGTGGGTGGGGACGCCGTGGGTCAAGCCCCTCGACCTCCCCGGGAGAGACAAGGCAGGGTGGAATGCCATCCCCGTCCACGTCCGCACACACGTCGCTGCACGGAGAAGGAGGCCTTCTCGGCGCGGAGCCTGTTCACCTCGAGCGAGCACCACCGCCTTCCCTCCGAGAGGCCAGCCTGAAGCCGAGCTGCCTTCCGCGGGCAGGCCTCCTTGGCGAAGGGAGAAAGCTGGGCCGCGGCAGGGTGGGGCGGAAGCCGCAGGAAGGCTGCCGGCCGGGCCTCAGGTGGGGGGGCCATCCTGGAAGGGGGCCCCCGACCCCGGCCTCGGCGAAGCACGCGCGGGGACATCGGAAGCAGCTTCTGCTGGGACCGAGCGGCCGGACCCACCGCAGAGCAAACCCACTCGCTCCGAGGCTGCGGGAGGCCTTCTGGCGGCAGCCCCGCTTGGCGGAGCCGGGCGCCCGCGCGCAGTCGAGCCCACCGGAGCCGGCGTTCGGAGGGCACCGGGCTGCACACCCGGCTCGCGGGGAGGTCGGGAGGGCGACGCCGGCCTGCAGGCCCACCTCTCCGGGGGCCGCCCTGAGCAGGGAGGCCAGCCTGAAACGGACGGGCGAAGGGCCGAGCCCCTGCCATGGGACTGTTTCAGCGGGACGCCTTGGCCCAGCAAGCCCCACTCCGTCCCGGGAGGAGAGAAGCGGCTGTGACCCCCTAGAAGCACGGAGCAAGGCGCCCAGCCCTCGCCTCTGGCACGCGCTTCCCGGAGGGGGCTCTGTCAGCTCCCCCTTCCCCGAAAGCACCGCGCCTGCTCTCAGACGCGGAAAGCGATGCAAACACCCTGCCGGCTGGGGCCTCCACCCCAGGGAGCTGCGGGTGCCGCCAGCACCTCGGGGCCGACAGCGGCTTCGGGGAGTCCAGGCGGTCGCACGCCTGGGCCTGAAAACCGAGGGAGACAGCAGGTCCCTCCAGGCCGAGCCACGGTGCGCTGCGGGGGAGAACGTCCGCCCAGGGAAAGACGAGTGCGAAGAGGGAAGCGGGCAGGAGAGAGGAAGGGCGCGCTTCGTGAGGCCCGAGCGCCCGGGCCGTGGGGCCGGCTTCTCCCGGGCCGGCGCCTCGCGTCCTCCCCGGGGAAGCGGTGGGCTGACTCGCCGTGGGTGGGGACGCCGTGGGTCAAGCCCCTCGACCTCCCCGGGAGAGACAAGGCAGGGTGGAATGCCATCCCCGTCCACGTCCGCACACACGTCGCTGCACGGAGAAGGAGGCCTTCTCGGCGCGGAGCCTGTTCACCTCGAGCGAGCACCACCGCCTTCCCTCCGAGAGGCCAGCCTGAAGCCGAGCTGCCTTCCGCGGGCAGGCCTCCTTGGCGAAGGGAGAAAGCTGGGCCGCGGCAGGGTGGGGCGGAAGCCGCAGGAAGGCTGCCGGCCGGGCCTCAGGTGGGGGGGCCATCCTGGAAGGGGGCCCCCGACCCCGGCCTCGGCGAAGCACGCGCGGGGACATCGGAAGCAGCTTCTGCTGGGACCGAGCGGCCGGACCCACCGCAGAGCAAACCCACTCGCTCCGAGGCTGCGGGAGGCCTTCTGGCGGCAGCCCCGCTTGGCGGAGCCGGGCGCCCGCGCGCAGTCGAGCCCACCGGAGCCGGCGTTCGGAGGGCACCGGGCTGCACACCCGGCTCGCGGGGAGGTCGGGAGGGCGACGCCGGCCTGCAGGCCCACCTCTCCGGGGGCCGCCCTGAGCAGGGAGGCCAGCCTGAAACGGACGGGCGAAGGGCCGAGCCCCTGCCATGGGACTGTTTCAGCGGGACGCCTTGGCCCAGCAAGCCCCACTCCGTCCCGGGAGGAGAGAAGCGGCTGTGACCCCCTAGAAGCACGGAGCAAGGCGCCCAGCCCTCGCCTCTGGCACGCGCTTCCCGGAGGGGGCTCTGTCAGCTCCCCCTTCCCCGAAAGCACCGCGCCTGCTCTCAGACGCGGAAAGCGATGCAAACACCCTGCCGGCTGGGGCCTCCACCCCAGGGAGCTGCGGGTGCCGCCAGCACCTCGGGGCCGACAGCGGCTTCGGGGAGTCCAGGCGGTCGCACGCCTGGGCCTGAAAACCGAGGGAGACAGCAGGTCCCTCCAGGCCGAGCCACGGTGCGCTGCGGGGGAGAACGTCCGCCCAGGGAAAGACGAGTGCGAAGAGGGAAGCGGGCAGGAGAGAGGAAGGGCGCGCTTCGTGAGGCCCGAGCGCCCGGGCCGTGGGGCCGGCTTCTCCCGGGCCGGCGCCTCGCGTCCTCCCCGGGGAAGCGGTGGGCTGACTCGCCGTGGGTGGGGACGCCGTGGGTCAAGCCCCTCGACCTCCCCGGGAGAGACAAGGCAGGGTGGAATGCCATCCCCGTCCACGTCCGCACACACGTCGCTGCACGGAGAAGGAGGCCTTCTCGGCGCGGAGCCTGTTCACCTCGAGCGAGCACCACCGCCTTCCCTCCGAGAGGCCAGCCTGAAGCCGAGCTGCCTTCCGCGGGCAGGCCTCCTTGGCGAAGGGAGAAAGCTGGGCCGCGGCAGGGTGGGGCGGAAGCCGCAGGAAGGCTGCCGGCCGGGCCTCAGGTGGGGGGGCCATCCTGGAAGGGGGCCCCCGACCCCGGCCTCGGCGAAGCACGCGCGGGGACATCGGAAGCAGCTTCTGCTGGGACCGAGCGGCCGGACCCACCGCAGAGCAAACCCACTCGCTCCGAGGCTGCGGGAGGCCTTCTGGCGGCAGCCCCGCTTGGCGGAGCCGGGCGCCCGCGCGCAGTCGAGCCCACCGGAGCCGGCGTTCGGAGGGCACCGGGCTGCACACCCGGCTCGCGGGGAGGTCGGGAGGGCGACGCCGGCCTGCAGGCCCACCTCTCCGGGGGCCGCCCTGAGCAGGGAGGCCAGCCTGAAACGGACGGGCGAAGGGCCGAGCCCCTGCCATGGGACTGTTTCAGCGGGACGCCTTGGCCCAGCAAGCCCCACTCCGTCCCGGGAGGAGAGAAGCGGCTGTGACCCCCTAGAAGCACGGAGCAAGGCGCCCAGCCCTCGCCTCTGGCACGCGCTTCCCGGAGGGGGCTCTGTCAGCTCCCCCTTCCCCGAAAGCACCGCGCCTGCTCTCAGACGCGGAAAGCGATGCAAACACCCTGCCGGCTGGGGCCTCCACCCCAGGGAGCTGCGGGTGCCGCCAGCACCTCGGGGCCGACAGCGGCTTCGGGGAGTCCAGGCGGTCGCACGCCTGGGCCTGAAAACCGAGGGAGACAGCAGGTCCCTCCAGGCCGAGCCACGGTGCGCTGCGGGGGAGAACGTCCGCCCAGGGAAAGACGAGTGCGAAGAGGGAAGCGGGCAGGAGAGAGGAAGGGCGCGCTTCGTGAGGCCCGAGCGCCCGGGCCGTGGGGCCGGCTTCTCCCGGGCCGGCGCCTCGCGTCCTCCCCGGGGAAGCGGTGGGCTGACTCGCCGTGGGTGGGGACGCCGTGGGTCAAGCCCCTCGACCTCCCCGGGAGAGACAAGGCAGGGTGGAATGCCATCCCCGTCCACGTCCGCACACACGTCGCTGCACGGAGAAGGAGGCCTTCTCGGCGCGGAGCCTGTTCACCTCGAGCGAGCACCACCGCCTTCCCTCCGAGAGGCCAGCCTGAAGCCGAGCTGCCTTCCGCGGGCAGGCCTCCTTGGCGAAGGGAGAAAGCTGGGCCGCGGCAGGGTGGGGCGGAAGCCGCAGGAAGGCTGCCGGCCGGGCCTCAGGTGGGGGGGCCATCCTGGAAGGGGGCCCCCGACCCCGGCCTCGGCGAAGCACGCGCGGGGACATCGGAAGCAGCTTCTGCTGGGACCGAGCGGCCGGACCCACCGCAGAGCAAACCCACTCGCTCCGAGGCTGCGGGAGGCCTTCTGGCGGCAGCCCCGCTTGGCGGAGCCGGGCGCCCGCGCGCAGTCGAGCCCACCGGAGCCGGCGTTCGGAGGGCACCGGGCTGCACACCCGGCTCGCGGGGAGGTCGGGAGGGCGACGCCGGCCTGCAGGCCCACCTCTCCGGGGGCCGCCCTGAGCAGGGAGGCCAGCCTGAAACGGACGGGCGAAGGGCCGAGCCCCTGCCATGGGACTGTTTCAGCGGGACGCCTTGGCCCAGCAAGCCCCACTCCGTCCCGGGAGGAGAGAAGCGGCTGTGACCCCCTAGAAGCACGGAGCAAGGCGCCCAGCCCTCGCCTCTGGCACGCGCTTCCCGGAGGGGGCTCTGTCAGCTCCCCCTTCCCCGAAAGCACCGCGCCTGCTCTCAGACGCGGAAAGCGATGCAAACACCCTGCCGGCTGGGGCCTCCACCCCAGGGAGCTGCGGGTGCCGCCAGCACCTCGGGGCCGACAGCGGCTTCGGGGAGTCCAGGCGGTCGCACGCCTGGGCCTGAAAACCGAGGGAGACAGCAGGTCCCTCCAGGCCGAGCCACGGTGCGCTGCGGGGGAGAACGTCCGCCCAGGGAAAGACGAGTGCGAAGAGGGAAGCGGGCAGGAGAGAGGAAGGGCGCGCTTCGTGAGGCCCGAGCGCCCGGGCCGTGGGGCCGGCTTCTCCCGGGCCGGCGCCTCGCGTCCTCCCCGGGGAAGCGGTGGGCTGACTCGCCGTGGGTGGGGACGCCGTGGGTCAAGCCCCTCGACCTCCCCGGGAGAGACAAGGCAGGGTGGAATGCCATCCCCGTCCACGTCCGCACACACGTCGCTGCACGGAGAAGGAGGCCTTCTCGGCGCGGAGCCTGTTCACCTCGAGCGAGCACCACCGCCTTCCCTCCGAGAGGCCAGCCTGAAGCCGAGCTGCCTTCCGCGGGCAGGCCTCCTTGGCGAAGGGAGAAAGCTGGGCCGCGGCAGGGTGGGGCGGAAGCCGCAGGAAGGCTGCCGGCCGGGCCTCAGGTGGGGGGGCCATCCTGGAAGGGGGCCCCCGACCCCGGCCTCGGCGAAGCACGCGCGGGGACATCGGAAGCAGCTTCTGCTGGGACCGAGCGGCCGGACCCACCGCAGAGCAAACCCACTCGCTCCGAGGCTGCGGGAGGCCTTCTGGCGGCAGCCCCGCTTGGCGGAGCCGGGCGCCCGCGCGCAGTCGAGCCCACCGGAGCCGGCGTTCGGAGGGCACCGGGCTGCACACCCGGCTCGCGGGGAGGTCGGGAGGGCGACGCCGGCCTGCAGGCCCACCTCTCCGGGGGCCGCCCTGAGCAGGGAGGCCAGCCTGAAACGGACGGGCGAAGGGCCGAGCCCCTGCCATGGGACTGTTTCAGCGGGACGCCTTGGCCCAGCAAGCCCCACTCCGTCCCGGGAGGAGAGAAGCGGCTGTGACCCCCTAGAAGCACGGAGCAAGGCGCCCAGCCCTCGCCTCTGGCACGCGCTTCCCGGAGGGGGCTCTGTCAGCTCCCCCTTCCCCGAAAGCACCGCGCCTGCTCTCAGACGCGGAAAGCGATGCAAACACCCTGCCGGCTGGGGCCTCCACCCCAGGGAGCTGCGGGTGCCGCCAGCACCTCGGGGCCGACAGCGGCTTCGGGGAGTCCAGGCGGTCGCACGCCTGGGCCTGAAAACCGAGGGAGACAGCAGGTCCCTCCAGGCCGAGCCACGGTGCGCTGCGGGGGAGAACGTCCGCCCAGGGAAAGACGAGTGCGAAGAGGGAAGCGGGCAGGAGAGAGGAAGGGCGCGCTTCGTGAGGCCCGAGCGCCCGGGCCGTGGGGCCGGCTTCTCCCGGGCCGGCGCCTCGCGTCCTCCCCGGGGAAGCGGTGGGCTGACTCGCCGTGGGTGGGGACGCCGTGGGTCAAGCCCCTCGACCTCCCCGGGAGAGACAAGGCAGGGTGGAATGCCATCCCCGTCCACGTCCGCACACACGTCGCTGCACGGAGCAGGAGGCCTTCTCGGCGCGGAGCCTGTTCACCTCGAGCGAGCACCACCGCCTTCCCTCCGAGAGGCCAGCCTGAAGCCGAGCTGCCTTCCGCGGGCAGGCCTCCTTGGCGAAGGGAGAAAGCTGGGCCGCGGCAGGGTGGGGCGGAAGCCGCAGGAAGGCTGCCGGCCGGGCCTCAGGTGGGGGGGCCATCCTGGAAGGGGGCCCCCGACCCCGGCCTCGGCGAAGCACGCGCGGGGACATCGGAAGCAGCTTCTGCTGGGACCGAGCGGCCGGACCCACCGCAGAGCAAACCCACTCGCTCCGAGGCTGCGGGAGGCCTTCTGGCGGCAGCCCCGCTTGGCGGAGCCGGGCGCCCGCGCGCAGTCGAGCCCACCGGAGCCGGCGTTCGGAGGGCACCGGGCTGCACACCCGGCTCGCGGGGAGGTCGGGAGGGCGACGCCGGCCTGCAGGCCCACCTCTCCGGGGGCCGCCCTGAGCAGGGAGGCCAGCCTGAAACGGACGGGCGAAGGGCCGAGCCCCTGCCATGGGACTGTTTCAGCGGGACGCCTTGGCCCAGCAAGCCCCACTCCGTCCCGGGAGGAGAGAAGCGGCTGTGACCCCCTAGAAGCACGGAGCAAGGCGCCCAGCCCTCGCCTCTGGCACGCGCTTCCCGGAGGGGGCTCTGTCAGCTCCCCCTTCCCCGAAAGCACCGCGCCTGCTCTCAGACGCGGAAAGCGATGCAAACACCCTGCCGGCTGGGGCCTCCACCCCAGGGAGCTGCGGGTGCCGCCAGCACCTCGGGGCCGACAGCGGCTTCGGGGAGTCCAGGCGGTCGCACGCCTGGGCCTGAAAACCGAGGGAGACAGCAGGTCCCTCCAGGCCGAGCCACGGTGCGCTGCGGGGGAGAACGTCCGCCCAGGGAAAGACGAGTGCGAAGAGGGAAGCGGGCAGGAGAGAGGAAGGGCGCGCTTCGTGAGGCCCGAGCGCCCGGGCCGTGGGGCCGGCTTCTCCCGGGCCGGCGCCTCGCGTCCTCCCCGGGGAAGCGGTGGGCTGACTCGCCGTGGGTGGGGACGCCGTGGGTCAAGCCCCTCGACCTCCCCGGGAGAGACAAGGCAGGGTGGAATGCCATCCCCGTCCACGTCCGCACACACGTCGCTGCACGGAGCAGGAGGCCTTCTCGGCGCGGAGCCTGTTCACCTCGAGCGAGCACCACCGCCTTCCCTCCGAGAGGCCAGCCTGAAGCCGAGCTGCCTTCCGCGGGCAGGCCTCCTTGGCGAAGGGAGAAAGCTGGGCCGCGGCAGGGTGGGGCGGAAGCCGCAGGAAGGCTGCCGGCCGGGCCTCAGGTGGGGGGGCCATCCTGGAAGGGGGCCCCCGACCCCGGCCTCGGCGAAGCACGCGCGGGGACATCGGAAGCAGCTTCTGCTGGGACCGAGCGGCCGGACCCACCGCAGAGCAAACCCACTCGCTCCGAGGCTGCGGGAGGCCTTCTGGCGGCAGCCCCGCTTGGCGGAGCCGGGCGCCCGCGCGCAGTCGAGCCCACCGGAGCCGGCGTTCGGAGGGCACCGGGCTGCACACCCGGCTCGCGGGGAGGTCGGGAGGGCGACGCCGGCCTGCAGGCCCACCTCTCCGGGGGCCGCCCTGAGCAGGGAGGCCAGCCTGAAACGGACGGGCGAAGGGCCGAGCCCCTGCCATGGGACTGTTTCAGCGGGACGCCTTGGCCCAGCAAGCCCCACTCCGTCCCGGGAGGAGAGAAGCGGCTGTGACCCCCTAGAAGCACGGAGCAAGGCGCCCAGCCCTCGCCTCTGGCACGCGCTTCCCGGAGGGGGCTCTGTCAGCTCCCCCTTCCCCGAAAGCACCGCGCCTGCTCTCAGACGCGGAAAGCGATGCAAACACCCTGCCGGCTGGGGCCTCCACCCCAGGGAGCTGCGGGTGCCGCCAGCACCTCGGGGCCGACAGCGGCTTCGGGGAGTCCAGGCGGTCGCACGCCTGGGCCTGAAAACCGAGGGAGACAGCAGGTCCCTCCAGGCCGAGCCACGGTGCGCTGCGGGGGAGAACGTCCGCCCAGGGAAAGACGAGTGCGAAGAGGGAAGCGGGCAGGAGAGAGGAAGGGCGCGCTTCGTGAGGCCCGAGCGCCCGGGCCGTGGGGCCGGCTTCTCCCGGGCCGGCGCCTCGCGTCCTCCCCGGGGAAGCGGTGGGCTGACTGGCCGTGGGTGGGGACGCCGTGGGTCAAGCCCCTCGACCTCCCCGGGAGAGACAAGGCAGGGTGGAATGCCATCCCCGTCCACGTCCGCACACACGTCGCTGCACGGAGCAGGAGGCCTTCTCGGCGCGGAGCCTGTTCACCTCGAGCGAGCACCACCGCCTCTTCCCTCCGAGAGGCCAGCCTGAAGCCGAGCTGCCTTCCGCGGGCAGGCCTCCTTGGTGAAGGGAGAAAGCTGGGCCGCGGCAGGGTGGGGCGGAAGCCGCAGGAAGGCTGCCGGCCGGGCCTCAGGTGGGGGGGCCATCCTGGAAGGGGGCCCCCGACCCCGGCCTCGGCGAAGCACGCGCGGGGACATCGGAAGCAGCTTCTGCTGGGACCGAGCGGCCGGACCCACCGCAGAGCAAACCCACTCGCTCCGAGGCTGCGGGAGGCCTTCTGGCGGCAGCCCCGCTTGGCGGAGCCGGGCGCCCGCGCGCAGTCGAGCCCACCGGAGCCGGCGTTCGGAGGGCACCGGGCTGCACACCCGGCTCGCGGGGAGGTCGGGAGGGCGACGCCGGCCTGCAGGCCCACCTCTCCGGGGGCCGCCCTGAGCAGGGAGGCCAGCCTGAAACGGACGGGCGAAGGGCCGAGCCCCTGCCATGGGACTGTTTCAGCGGGACGCCTTGGCCCAGCAAGCCCCACTCCGTCCCGGGAGGAGAGAAGCGGCTGTGACCCCCTAGAAGCACGGAGCAAGGCGCCCAGCCCTCGCCTCTGGCACGCGCTTCCCGGAGGGGGCTCTGTCAGCTCCCCCTTCCCCGAAAGCACCGCGCCTGCTCTCAGACGCGGAAAGCGATGCAAACACCCTGCCGGCTGGGGCCTCCACCCCAGGGAGCTGCGGGTGCCGCCAGCACCTCGGGGCCGACAGCGGCTTCGGGGAGTCCAGGCGGTCGCACGCCTGGGCCTGAAAACCGAGGGAGACAGCAGGTCCCTCCAGGCCGAGCCACGGTGCGCTGCGGGGGAGAACGTCCGCCCAGGGAAAGACGAGTGCGAAGAGGGAAGCGGGCAGGAGAGAGGAAGGGCGCGCTTCGTGAGGCCCGAGCGCCCGGGCCGTGGGGCCGGCTTCTCCCGGGCCGGCGCCTCGCGTCCTCCCCGGGGAAGCGGTGGGCTGACTGGCCGTGGGTGGGGACGCCGTGGGTCAAGCCCCTCGACCTCCCCGGGAGAGACAAGGCAGGGTGGAATGCCATCCCCGTCCACGTCCGCACACACGTCGCTGCACGGAGCAGGAGGCCTTCTCGGCGCGGAGCCTGTTCACCTCGAGCGAGCACCACCGCCTCTTCCCTCCGAGAGGCCAGCCTGAAGCCGAGCTGCCTTCCGCGGGCAGGCCTCCTTGGCGAAGGGAGAAAGCTGGGCCGCGGCAGGGTGGGGCGGAAGCCGCAGGAAGGCTGCCGGCCGGGCCTCAGGTGGGGGGGCCATCCTGGAAGGGGGCCCCCGACCCCGGCCTCGGCGAAGCACGCGCGGGGACATCGGAAGCAGCTTCTGCTGGGACCGAGCGGCCGGACCCACCGCAGAGCAAACCCACTCGCTCCGAGGCTGCGGGAGGCCTTCTGGCGGCAGCCCCGCTTGGCGGAGCCGGGCGCCCGCGCTCAGTCGAGCCCACCGGAGCCGGCGTTCGGAGGGCACCGGGCTGCACACCCGGCTCGCGGGGAGGTCGGGAGGGCGACGCCGGCCTGCAGGCCCACCTCTCCGGGGGCCGCCCTGAGCAGGGAGGCCAGCCTGAAACGGACGGGCGAAGGGCCGAGCCCCTGCCATGGGACTGTTTCAGCGGGACGCCTTGGCCCAGCAAGCCCCACTCCGTCCCGGGAGGAGAGAAGCGGCTGTGACCCCCTAGAAGCACGGAGCAAGGCGCCCAGCCCTCGCCTCTGGCACGCGCTTCCCGGAGGGGGCTCTGTCAGCTCCCCCTTCCCCGAAAGCACCGCGCCTGCTCTCAGACGCGGAAAGCGATGCAAACACCCTGCCGGCTGGGGCCTCCACCCCAGGGAGCTGCGGGTGCCGCCAGCACCTCGGGGCCGACAGCGGCTTCGGGGAGTCCAGGCGGTCGCACGCCTGGGCCTGAAAACCGAGGGAGACAGCAGGTCCCTCCAGGCCGAGCCACGGTGCGCTGCGGGGGAGAACGTCCGCCCAGGGAAAGACGAGTGCGAAGAGGGAAGCGGGCAGGAGAGAGGAAGGGCGCGCTTCGTGAGGCCCGAGCGCCCGGGCCGTGGGGCCGGCTTCTCCCGGGCCGGCGCCTCGCGTCCTCCCCGGGGAAGCGGTGGGCTGACTCGCCGTGGGTGGGGACGCCGTGGGTCAAGCCCCTCGACCTCCCCGGGAGAGACAAGGCAGGGTGGAATGCCATCCCCGTCCACGTCCGCACACACGTCGCTGCACGGAGAAGGAGGCCTTCTCGGCGCGGAGCCTGTTCACCTCGAGCGAGCACCACCGCCTTCCCTCCGAGAGGCCAGCCTGAAGCCGAGCTGCCTTCCGCGGGCAGGCCTCCTTGGCGAAGGGAGAAAGCTGGGCCGCGGCAGGGTGGGGCGGAAGCCGCAGGAAGGCTGCCGGCCGGGCCTCAGGTGGGGGGGCCATCCTGGAAGGGGGCCCCCGACCCCGGCCTCGGCGAAGCACGCGCGGGGACATCGGAAGCAGCTTCTGCTGGGACCGAGCGGCCGGACCCACCGCAGAGCAAACCCACTCGCTCCGAGGCTGCGGGAGGCCTTCTGGCGGCAGCCCCGCTTGGCGGAGCCGGGCGCCCGCGCGCAGTCGAGCCCACCGGAGCCGGCGTTCGGAGGGCACCGGGCTGCACACCCGGCTCGCGGGGAGGTCGGGAGGGCGACGCCGGCCTGCAGGCCCACCTCTCCGGGGGCCGCCCTGAGCAGGGAGGCCAGCCTGAAACGGACGGGCGAAGGGCCGAGCCCCTGCCATGGGACTGTTTCAGCGGGACGCCTTGGCCCAGCAAGCCCCACTCCGTCCCGGGAGGAGAGAAGCGGCTGTGACCCCCTAGAAGCACGGAGCAAGGCGCCCAGCCCTCGCCTCTGGCACGCGCTTCCCGGAGGGGGCTCTGTCAGCTCCCCCTTCCCCGAAAGCACCGCGCCTGCTCTCAGACGCGGAAAGCGATGCAAACACCCTGCCGGCTGGGGCCTCCACCCCAGGGAGCTGCGGGTGCCGCCAGCACCTCGGGGCCGACAGCGGCTTCGGGGAGTCCAGGCGGTCGCACGCCTGGGCCTGAAAACCGAGGGAGACAGCAGGTCCCTCCAGGCCGAGCCACGGTGCGCTGCGGGGGAGAACGTCCGCCCAGGGAAAGACGAGTGCGAAGAGGGAAGCGGGCAGGAGAGAGGAAGGGCGCGCTTCGTGAGGCCCGAGCGCCCGGGCCGTGGGGCCGGCTTCTCCCGGGCCGGCGCCTCGCGTCCTCCCCGGGGAAGCGGTGGGCTGACTCGCCGTGGGTGGGGACGCCGTGGGTCAAGCCCCTCGACCTCCCCGGGAGAGACAAGGCAGGGTGGAATGCCATCCCCGTCCACGTCCGCACACACGTCGCTGCACGGAGAAGGAGGCCTTCTCGGCGCGGAGCCTGTTCACCTCGAGCGAGCACCACCGCCTTCCCTCCGAGAGGCCAGCCTGAAGCCGAGCTGCCTTCCGCGGGCAGGCCTCCTTGGCGAAGGGAGAAAGCTGGGCCGCGGCAGGGTGGGGCGGAAGCCGCAGGAAGGCTGCCGGCCGGGCCTCAGGTGGGGGGGCCATCCTGGAAGGGGGCCCCCGACCCCGGCCTCGGCGAAGCACGCGCGGGGACATCGGAAGCAGCTTCTGCTGGGACCGAGCGGCCGGACCCACCGCAGAGCAAACCCACTCGCTCCGAGGCTGCGGGAGGCCTTCTGGCGGCAGCCCCGCTTGGCGGAGCCGGGCGCCCGCGCGCAGTCGAGCCCACCGGAGCCGGCGTTCGGAGGGCACCGGGCTGCACACCCGGCTCGCGGGGAGGTCGGGAGGGCGACGCCGGCCTGCAGGCCCACCTCTCCGGGGGCCGCCCTGAGCAGGGAGGCCAGCCTGAAACGGACGGGCGAAGGGCCGAGCCCCTGCCATGGGACTGTTTCAGCGGGACGCCTTGGCCCAGCAAGCCCCACTCCGTCCCGGGAGGAGAGAAGCGGCTGTGACCCCCTAGAAGCACGGAGCAAGGCGCCCAGCCCTCGCCTCTGGCACGCGCTTCCCGGAGGGGGCTCTGTCAGCTCCCCCTTCCCCGAAAGCACCGCGCCTGCTCTCAGACGCGGAAAGCGATGCAAACACCCTGCCGGCTGGGGCCTCCACCCCAGGGAGCTGCGGGTGCCGCCAGCACCTCGGGGCCGACAGCGGCTTCGGGGAGTCCAGGCGGTCGCACGCCTGGGCCTGAAAACCGAGGGAGACAGCAGGTCCCTCCAGGCCGAGCCACGGTGCGCTGCGGGGGAGAACGTCCGCCCAGGGAAAGACGAGTGCGAAGAGGGAAGCGGGCAGGAGAGAGGAAGGGCGCGCTTCGTGAGGCCCGAGCGCCCGGGCCGTGGGGCCGGCTTCTCCCGGGCCGGCGCCTCGCGTCCTCCCCGGGGAAGCGGTGGGCTGACTCGCCGTGGGTGGGGACGCCGTGGGTCAAGCCCCTCGACCTCCCCGGGAGAGACAAGGCAGGGTGGAATGCCATCCCCGTCCACGTCCGCACACACGTCGCTGCACGGAGAAGGAGGCCTTCTCGGCGCGGAGCCTGTTCACCTCGAGCGAGCACCACCGCCTCTTCCCTCCGAGAGGCCAGCCTGAAGCCGAGCTGCCTTCCGCGGGCAGGCCTCCTTGGCGAAGGGAGAAAGCTGGGCCGCGGCAGGGTGGGGCGGAAGCCGCAGGAAGGCTGCCGGCCGGGCCTCAGGTGGGGGGGCCATCCTGGAAGGGGGCCCCCGACCCCGGCCTCGGCGAAGCACGCGCGGGGACATCGGAAGCAGCTTCTGCTGGGACCGAGCGGCCGGACCCACCGCAGAGCAAACCCACTCGCTCCGAGGCTGCGGGAGGCCTTCTGGCGGCAGCCCCGCTTGGCGGAGCCGGGCGCCCGCGCGCAGTCGAGCCCACCGGAGCCGGCGTTCGGAGGGCACCGGGCTGCACACCCGGCTCGCGGGGAGGTCGGGAGGGCGACGCCGGCCTGCAGGCCCACCTCTCCGGGGGCCGCCCTGAGCAGGGAGGCCAGCCTGAAACGGACGGGCGAAGGGCCGAGCCCCTGCCATGGGACTGTTTCAGCGGGACGCCTTGGCCCAGCAAGCCCCACTCCGTCCCGGGAGGAGAGAAGCGGCTGTGACCCCCTAGAAGCACGGAGCAAGGCGCCCAGCCCTCGCCTCTGGCACGCGCTTCCCGGAGGGGGCTCTGTCAGCTCCCCCTTCCCCGAAAGCACCGCGCCTGCTCTCAGACGCGGAAAGCGATGCAAACACCCTGCCGGCTGGGGCCTCCACCCCAGGGAGCTGCGGGTGCCGCCAGCACCTCGGGGCCGACAGCGGCTTCGGGGAGTCCAGGCGGTCGCACGCCTGGGCCTGAAAACCGAGGGAGACAGCAGGTCCCTCCAGGCCGAGCCACGGTGCGCTGCGGGGGAGAACGTCCGCCCAGGGAAAGACGAGTGCGAAGAGGGAAGCGGGCAGGAGAGAGGAAGGGCGCGCTTCGTGAGGCCCGAGCGCCCGGGCCGTGGGGCCGGCTTCTCCCGGGCCGGCGCCTCGCGTCCTCCCCGGGGAAGCGGTGGGCTGACTCGCCGTGGGTGGGGACGCCGTGGGTCAAGCCCCTCGACCTCCCCGGGAGAGACAAGGCAGGGTGGAATGCCATCCCCGTCCACGTCCGCACACACGTCGCTGCACGGAGAAGGAGGCCTTCTCGGCGCGGAGCCTGTTCACCTCGAGCGAGCACCACCGCCTCTTCCCTCCGAGAGGCCAGCCTGAAGCCGAGCTGCCTTCCGCGGGCAGGCCTCCTTGGCGAAGGGAGAAAGCTGGGCCGCGGCAGGGTGGGGCGGAAGCCGCAGGAAGGCTGCCGGCCGGGCCTCAGGTGGGGGGGCCATCCTGGAAGGGGGCCCCCGACCCCGGCCTCGGCGAAGCACGCGCGGGGACATCGGAAGCAGCTTCTGCTGGGACCGAGCGGCCGGACCCACCGCAGAGCAAACCCACTCGCTCCGAGGCTGCGGGAGGCCTTCTGGCGGCAGCCCCGCTTGGCGGAGCCGGGCGCCCGCGCGCAGTCGAGCCCACCGGAGCCGGCGTTCGGAGGGCACCGGGCTGCACACCCGGCTCGCGGGGAGGTCGGGAGGGCGACGCCGGCCTGCAGGCCCACCTCTCCGGGGGCCGCCCTGAGCAGGGAGGCCAGCCTGAAACGGACGGGCGAAGGGCCGAGCCCCTGCCATGGGACTGTTTCAGCGGGACGCCTTGGCCCAGCAAGCCCCACTCCGTCCCGGGAGGAGAGAAGCGGCTGTGACCCCCTAGAAGCACGGAGCAAGGCGCCCAGCCCTCGCCTCTGGCACGCGCTTCCCGGAGGGGGCTCTGTCAGCTCCCCCTTCCCCGAAAGCACCGCGCCTGCTCTCAGACGCGGAAAGCGATGCAAACACCCTGCCGGCTGGGGCCTCCACCCCAGGGAGCTGCGGGTGCCGCCAGCACCTCGGGGCCGACAGCGGCTTCGGGGAGTCCAGGCGGTCGCACGCCTGGGCCTGAAAACCGAGGGAGACAGCAGGTCCCTCCAGGCCGAGCCACGGTGCGCTGCGGGGGAGAACGTCCGCCCAGGGAAAGACGAGTGCGAAGAGGGAAGCGGGCAGGAGAGAGGAAGGGCGCGCTTCGTGAGGCCCGAGCGCCCGGGCCGTGGGGCCGGCTTCTCCCGGGCCGGCGCCTCGCGTCCTCCCCGGGGAAGCGGTGGGCTGACTCGCCGTGGGTGGGGACGCCGTGGGTCAAGCCCCTCGACCTCCCCGGGAGAGACAAGGCAGGGTGGAATGCCATCCCCGTCCACGTCCGCACACACGTCGCTGCACGGAGCAGGAGGCCTTCTCGGCGCGGAGCCTGTTCACCTCGAGCGAGCACCACCGCCTTCCCTCCGAGAGGCCAGCCTGAAGCCGAGCTGCCTTCCGCGGGCAGGCCTCCTTGGCGAAGGGAGAAAGCTGGGCCGCGGCAGGGTGGGGCGGAAGCCGCAGGAAGGCTGCCGGCCGGGCCTCAGGTGGGGGGGCCATCCTGGAAGGGGGCCCCCGACCCCGGCCTCGGCGAAGCACGCGCGGGGACATCGGAAGCAGCTTCTGCTGGGACCGAGCGGCCGGACCCACCGCAGAGCAAACCCACTCGCTCCGAGGCTGCGGGAGGCCTTCTGGCGGCAGCCCCGCTTGGCGGAGCCGGGCGCCCGCGCGCAGTCGAGCCCACCGGAGCCGGCGTTCGGAGGGCACCGGGCTGCACACCCGGCTCGCGGGGAGGTCGGGAGGGCGACGCCGGCCTGCAGGCCCACCTCTCCGGGGGCCGCCCTGAGCAGGGAGGCCAGCCTGAAACGGACGGGCGAAGGGCCGAGCCCCTGCCATGGGACTGTTTCAGCGGGACGCCTTGGCCCAGCAAGCCCCACTCCGTCCCGGGAGGAGAGAAGCGGCTGTGACCCCCTAGAAGCACGGAGCAAGGCGCCCAGCCCTCGCCTCTGGCACGCGCTTCCCGGAGGGGGCTCTGTCAGCTCCCCCTTCCCCGAAAGCACCGCGCCTGCTCTCAGACGCGGAAAGCGATGCAAACACCCTGCCGGCTGGGGCCTCCACCCCAGGGAGCTGCGGGTGCCGCCAGCACCTCGGGGCCGACAGCGGCTTCGGGGAGTCCAGGCGGTCGCACGCCTGGGCCTGAAAACCGAGGGAGACAGCAGGTCCCTCCAGGCCGAGCCACGGTGCGCTGCGGGGGAGAACGTCCGCCCAGGGAAAGACGAGTGCGAAGAGGGAAGCGGGCAGGAGAGAGGAAGGGCGCGCTTCGTGAGGCCCGAGCGCCCGGGCCGTGGGGCCGGCTTCTCCCGGGCCGGCGCCTCGCGTCCTCCCCGGGGAAGCGGTGGGCTGACTCGCCGTGGGTGGGGACGCCGTGGGTCAAGCCCCTCGACCTCCCCGGGAGAGACAAGGCAGGGTGGAATGCCATCCCCGTCCACGTCCGCACACACGTCGCTGCACGGAGAAGGAGGCCTTCTCGGCGCGGAGCCTGTTCACCTCGAGCGAGCACCACCGCCTTCCCTCCGAGAGGCCAGCCTGAAGCCGAGCTGCCTTCCGCGGGCAGGCCTCCTTGGCGAAGGGAGAAAGCTGGGCCGCGGCAGGGTGGGGCGGAAGCCGCAGGAAGGCTGCCGGCCGGGCCTCAGGTGGGGGGGCCATCCTGGAAGGGGGCCCCCGACCCCGGCCTCGGCGAAGCACGCGCGGGGACATCGGAAGCAGCTTCTGCTGGGACCGAGCGGCCGGACCCACCGCAGAGCAAACCCACTCGCTCCGAGGCTGCGGGAGGCCTTCTGGCGGCAGCCCCGCTTGGCGGAGCCGGGCGCCCGCGCGCAGTCGAGCCCACCGGAGCCGGCGTTCGGAGGGCACCGGGCTGCACACCCGGCTCGCGGGGAGGTCGGGAGGGCGACGCCGGCCTGCAGGCCCACCTCTCCGGGGGCCGCCCTGAGCAGGGAGGCCAGCCTGAAACGGACGGGCGAAGGGCCGAGCCCCTGCCATGGGACTGTTTCAGCGGGACGCCTTGGCCCAGCAAGCCCCACTCCGTCCCGGGAGGAGAGAAGCGGCTGTGACCCCCTAGAAGCACGGAGCAAGGCGCCCAGCCCTCGCCTCTGGCACGCGCTTCCCGGAGGGGGCTCTGTCAGCTCCCCCTTCCCCGAAAGCACCGCGCCTGCTCTCAGACGCGGAAAGCGATGCAAACACCCTGCCGGCTGGGGCCTCCACCCCAGGGAGCTGCGGGTGCCGCCAGCACCTCGGGGCCGACAGCGGCTTCGGGGAGTCCAGGCGGTCGCACGCCTGGGCCTGAAAACCGAGGGAGACAGCAGGTCCCTCCAGGCCGAGCCACGGTGCGCTGCGGGGGAGAACGTCCGCCCAGGGAAAGACGAGTGCGAAGAGGGAAGCGGGCAGGAGAGAGGAAGGGCGCGCTTCGTGAGGCCCGAGCGCCCGGGCCGTGGGGCCGGCTTCTCCCGGGCCGGCGCCTCGCGTCCTCCCCGGGGAAGCGGTGGGCTGACTCGCCGTGGGTGGGGACGCCGTGGGTCAAGCCCCTCGACCTCCCCGGGAGAGACAAGGCAGGGTGGAATGCCATCCCCGTCCACGTCCGCACACACGTCGCTGCACGGAGAAGGAGGCCTTCTCGGCGCGGAGCCTGTTCACCTCGAGCGAGCACCACCGCCTTCCCTCCGAGAGGCCAGCCTGAAGCCGAGCTGCCTTCCGCGGGCAGGCCTCCTTGGCGAAGGGAGAAAGCTGGGCCGCGGCAGGGTGGGGCGGAAGCCGCAGGAAGGCTGCCGGCCGGGCCTCAGGTGGGGGGGCCATCCTGGAAGGGGGCCCCCGACCCCGGCCTCGGCGAAGCACGCGCGGGGACATCGGAAGCAGCTTCTGCTGGGACCGAGCGGCCGGACCCACCGCAGAGCAAACCCACTCGCTCCGAGGCTGCGGGAGGCCTTCTGGCGGCAGCCCCGCTTGGCGGAGCCGGGCGCCCGCGCGCAGTCGAGCCCACCGGAGCCGGCGTTCGGAGGGCACCGGGCTGCACACCCGGCTCGCGGGGAGGTCGGGAGGGCGACGCCGGCCTGCAGGCCCACCTCTCCGGGGGCCGCCCTGAGCAGGGAGGCCAGCCTGAAACGGACGGGCGAAGGGCCGAGCCCCTGCCATGGGACTGTTTCAGCGGGACGCCTTGGCCCAGCAAGCCCCACTCCGTCCCGGGAGGAGAGAAGCGGCTGTGACCCCCTAGAAGCACGGAGCAAGGCGCCCAGCCCTCGCCTCTGGCACGCGCTTCCCGGAGGGGGCTCTGTCAGCTCCCCCTTCCCCGAAAGCACCGCGCCTGCTCTCAGACGCGGAAAGCGATGCAAACACCCTGCCGGCTGGGGCCTCCACCCCAGGGAGCTGCGGGTGCCGCCAGCACCTCGGGGCCGACAGCGGCTTCGGGGAGTCCAGGCGGTCGCACGCCTGGGCCTGAAAACCGAGGGAGACAGCAGGTCCCTCCAGGCCGAGCCACGGTGCGCTGCGGGGGAGAACGTCCGCCCAGGGAAAGACGAGTGCGAAGAGGGAAGCGGGCAGGAGAGAGGAAGGGCGCGCTTCGTGAGGCCCGAGCGCCCGGGCCGTGGGGCCGGCTTCTCCCGGGCCGGCGCCTCGCGTCCTCCCCGGGGAAGCGGTGGGCTGACTCGCCGTGGGTGGGGACGCCGTGGGTCAAGCCCCTCGACCTCCCCGGGAGAGACAAGGCAGGGTGGAATGCCATCCCCGTCCACGTCCGCACACACGTCGCTGCACGGAGAAGGAGGCCTTCTCGGCGCGGAGCCTGTTCACCTCGAGCGAGCACCACCGCCTCTTCCCTCCGAGAGGCCAGCCTGAAGCCGAGCTGCCTTCCGCGGGCAGGCCTCCTTGGCGAAGGGAGAAAGCTGGGCCGCGGCAGGGTGGGGCGGAAGCCGCAGGAAGGCTGCCGGCCGGGCCTCAGGTGGGGGGGCCATCCTGGAAGGGGGCCCCCGACCCCGGCCTCGGCGAAGCACGCGCGGGGACATCGGAAGCAGCTTCTGCTGGGACCGAGCGGCCGGACCCACCGCAGAGCAAACCCACTCGCTCCGAGGCTGCGGGAGGCCTTCTGGCGGCAGCCCCGCTTGGCGGAGCCGGGCGCCCGCGCGCAGTCGAGCCCACCGGAGCCGGCGTTCGGAGGGCACCGGGCTGCACACCCGGCTCGCGGGGAGGTCGGGAGGGCGACGCCGGCCTGCAGGCCCACCTCTCCGGGGGCCGCCCTGAGCAGGGAGGCCAGCCTGAAACGGACGGGCGAAGGGCCGAGCCCCTGCCATGGGACTGTTTCAGCGGGACGCCTTGGCCCAGCAAGCCCCACTCCGTCCCGGGAGGAGAGAAGCGGCTGTGACCCCCTAGAAGCACGGAGCAAGGCGCCCAGCCCTCGCCTCTGGCACGCGCTTCCCGGAGGGGGCTCTGTCAGCTCCCCCTTCCCCGAAAGCACCGCGCCTGCTCTCAGACGCGGAAAGCGATGCAAACACCCTGCCGGCTGGGGCCTCCACCCCAGGGAGCTGCGGGTGCCGCCAGCACCTCGGGGCCGACAGCGGCTTCGGGGAGTCCAGGCGGTCGCACGCCTGGGCCTGAAAACCGAGGGAGACAGCAGGTCCCTCCAGGCCGAGCCACGGTGCGCTGCGGGGGAGAACGTCCGCCCAGGGAAAGACGAGTGCGAAGAGGGAAGCGGGCAGGAGAGAGGAAGGGCGCGCTTCGTGAGGCCCGAGCGCCCGGGCCGTGGGGCCGGCTTCTCCCGGGCCGGCGCCTCGCGTCCTCCCCGGGGAAGCGGTGGGCTGACTCGCCGTGGGTGGGGACGCCGTGGGTCAAGCCCCTCGACCTCCCCGGGAGAGACAAGGCAGGGTGGAATGCCATCCCCGTCCACGTCCGCACACACGTCGCTGCACGGAGAAGGAGGCCTTCTCGGCGCGGAGCCTGTTCACCTCGAGCGAGCACCACCGCCTCTTCCCTCCGAGAGGCCAGCCTGAAGCCGAGCTGCCTTCCGCGGGCAGGCCTCCTTGGCGAAGGGAGAAAGCTGGGCCGCGGCAGGGTGGGGCGGAAGCCGCAGGAAGGCTGCCGGCCGGGCCTCAGGTGGGGGGGCCATCCTGGAAGGGGGCCCCCGACCCCGGCCTCGGCGAAGCACGCGCGGGGACATCGGAAGCAGCTTCTGCTGGGACCGAGCGGCCGGACCCACCGCAGAGCAAACCCACTCGCTCCGAGGCTGCGGGAGGCCTTCTGGCGGCAGCCCCGCTTGGCGGAGCCGGGCGCCCGCGCGCAGTCGAGCCCACCGGAGCCGGCGTTCGGAGGGCACCGGGCTGCACACCCGGCTCGCGGGGAGGTCGGGAGGGCGACGCCGGCCTGCAGGCCCACCTCTCCGGGGGCCGCCCTGAGCAGGGAGGCCAGCCTGAAACGGACGGGCGAAGGGCCGAGCCCCTGCCATGGGACTGTTTCAGCGGGACGCCTTGGCCCAGCAAGCCCCACTCCGTCCCGGGAGGAGAGAAGCGGCTGTGACCCCCTAGAAGCACGGAGCAAGGCGCCCAGCCCTCGCCTCTGGCACGCGCTTCCCGGAGGGGGCTCTGTCAGCTCCCCCTTCCCCGAAAGCACCGCGCCTGCTCTCAGACGCGGAAAGCGATGCAAACACCCTGCCGGCTGGGGCCTCCACCCCAGGGAGCTGCGGGTGCCGCCAGCACCTCGGGGCCGACAGCGGCTTCGGGGAGTCCAGGCGGTCGCACGCCTGGGCCTGAAAACCGAGGGAGACAGCAGGTCCCTCCAGGCCGAGCCACGGTGCGCTGCGGGGGAGAACGTCCGCCCAGGGAAAGACGAGTGCGAAGAGGGAAGCGGGCAGGAGAGAGGAAGGGCGCGCTTCGTGAGGCCCGAGCGCCCGGGCCGTGGGGCCGGCTTCTCCCGGGCCGGCGCCTCGCGTCCTCCCCGGGGAAGCGGTGGGCTGACTCGCCGTGGGTGGGGACGCCGTGGGTCAAGCCCCTCGACCTCCCCGGGAGAGACAAGGCAGGGTGGAATGCCATCCCCGTCCACGTCCGCACACACGTCGCTGCACGGAGAAGGAGGCCTTCTCGGCGCGGAGCCTGTTCACCTCGAGCGAGCACCACCGCCTCTTCCCTCCGAGAGGCCAGCCTGAAGCCGAGCTGCCTTCCGCGGGCAGGCCTCCTTGGCGAAGGGAGAAAGCTGGGCCGCGGCAGGGTGGGGCGGAAGCCGCAGGAAGGCTGCCGGCCGGGCCTCAGGTGGGGGGGCCATCCTGGAAGGGGGCCCCCGACCCCGGCCTCGGCGAAGCACGCGCGGGGACATCGGAAGCAGCTTCTGCTGGGACCGAGCGGCCGGACCCACCGCAGAGCAAACCCACTCGCTCCGAGGCTGCGGGAGGCCTTCTGGCGGCAGCCCCGCTTGGCGGAGCCGGGCGCCCGCGCGCAGTCGAGCCCACCGGAGCCGGCGTTCGGAGGGCACCGGGCTGCACACCCGGCTCGCGGGGAGGTCGGGAGGGCGACGCCGGCCTGCAGGCCCACCTCTCCGGGGGCCGCCCTGAGCAGGGAGGCCAGCCTGAAACGGACGGGCGAAGGGCCGAGCCCCTGCCATGGGACTGTTTCAGCGGGACGCCTTGGCCCAGCAAGCCCCACTCCGTCCCGGGAGGAGAGAAGCGGCTGTGACCCCCTAGAAGCACGGAGCAAGGCGCCCAGCCCTCGCCTCTGGCACGCGCTTCCCGGAGGGGGCTCTGTCAGCTCCCCCTTCCCCGAAAGCACCGCGCCTGCTCTCAGACGCGGAAAGCGATGCAAACACCCTGCCGGCTGGGGCCTCCACCCCAGGGAGCTGCGGGTGCCGCCAGCACCTCGGGGCCGACAGCGGCTTCGGGGAGTCCAGGCGGTCGCACGCCTGGGCCTGAAAACCGAGGGAGACAGCAGGTCCCTCCAGGCCGAGCCACGGTGCGCTGCGGGGGAGAACGTCCGCCCAGGGAAAGACGAGTGCGAAGAGGGAAGCGGGCAGGAGAGAGGAAGGGCGCGCTTCGTGAGGCCCGAGCGCCCGGGCCGTGGGGCCGGCTTCTCCCGGGCCGGCGCCTCGCGTCCTCCCCGGGGAAGCGGTGGGCTGACTGGCCGTGGGTGGGGACGCCGTAGGTCAAGCCCCTCGACCTCCCCGGGAGAGACAAGGCAGGGTGGAATGCCATCCCCGTCCACGTCCGCACACACGTCGCTGCACGGAGCAGGAGGCCTTCTCGGCGCGGAGCCTGTTCACCTCGAGCGAGCACCACCGCCTTCCCTCCGAGAGGCCAGCCTGAAGCCGAGCTGCCTTCCGCGGGCAGGCCTCCTTGGCGAAGGGAGAAAGCTGGGCCGCGGCAGGGTGGGGCGGAAGCCGCAGGAAGGCTGCCGGCCGGGCCTCAGGTGGGGGGGCCATCCTGGAAGGGGGCCCCCGACCCCGGCCTCGGCGAAGCACGCGCGGGGACATCGGAAGCAGCTTCTGCTGGGACCGAGCGGCCGGACCCACCGCAGAGCAAACCCACTCGCTCCGAGGCTGCGGGAGGCCTTCTGGCGGCAGCCCCGCTTGGCGGAGCCGGGCGCCCGCGCGCAGTCGAGCCCACCGGAGCCGGCGTTCGGAGGGCACCGGGCTGCACACCCGGCTCGCGGGGAGGTCGGGAGGGCGACGCCGGCCTGCAGGCCCACCTCTCCGGGGGCCGCCCTGAGCAGGGAGGCCAGCCTGAAACGGACGGGCGAAGGGCCGAGCCCCTGCCATGGGACTGTTTCAGCGGGACGCCTTGGCCCAGCAAGCCCCACTCCGTCCCGGGAGGAGAGAAGCGGCTGTGACCCCCTAGAAGCACGGAGCAAGGCGCCCAGCCCTCGCCTCTGGCACGCGCTTCCCGGAGGGGGCTCTGTCAGCTCCCCCTTCCCCGAAAGCACCGCGCCTGCTCTCAGACGCGGAAAGCGATGCAAACACCCTGCCGGCTGGGGCCTCCACCCCAGGGAGCTGCGGGTGCCGCCAGCACCTCGGGGCCGACAGCGGCTTCGGGGAGTCCAGGCGGTCGCACGCCTGGGCCTGAAAACCGAGGGAGACAGCAGGTCCCTCCAGGCCGAGCCACGGTGCGCTGCGGGGGAGAACGTCCGCCCAGGGAAAGACGAGTGCGAAGAGGGAAGCGGGCAGGAGAGAGGAAGGGCGCGCTTCGTGAGGCCCGAGCGCCCGGGCCGTGGGGCCGGCTTCTCCCGGGCCGGCGCCTCGCGTCCTCCCCGGGGAAGCGGTGGGCTGACTCGCCGTGGGTGGGGACGCCGTGGGTCAAGCCCCTCGACCTCCCCGGGAGAGACAAGGCAGGGTGGAATGCCATCCCCGTCCACGTCCGCACACACGTCGCTGCACGGAGCAGGAGGCCTTCTCGGCGCGGAGCCTGTTCACCTCGAGCGAGCACCACCGCCTTCCCTCCGAGAGGCCAGCCTGAAGCCGAGCTGCCTTCCGCGGGCAGGCCTCCTTGGCGAAGGGAGAAAGCTGGGCCGCGGCAGGGTGGGGCGGAAGCCGCAGGAAGGCTGCCGGCCGGGCCTCAGGTGGGGGGGCCATCCTGGAAGGGGGCCCCCGACCCCGGCCTCGGCGAAGCACGCGCGGGGACATCGGAAGCAGCTTCTGCTGGGACCGAGCGGCCGGACCCACCGCAGAGCAAACCCACTCGCTCCGAGGCTGCGGGAGGCCTTCTGGCGGCAGCCCCGCTTGGCGGAGCCGGGCGCCCGCGCGCAGTCGAGCCCACCGGAGCCGGCGTTCGGAGGGCACCGGGCTGCACACCCGGCTCGCGGGGAGGTCGGGAGGGCGACGCCGGCCTGCAGGCCCACCTCTCCGGGGGCCGCCCTGAGCAGGGAGGCCAGCCTGAAACGGACGGGCGAAGGGCCGAGCCCCTGCCATGGGACTGTTTCAGCGGGACGCCTTGGCCCAGCAAGCCCCACTCCGTCCCGGGAGGAGAGAAGCGGCTGTGACCCCCTAGAAGCACGGAGCAAGGCGCCCAGCCCTCGCCTCTGGCACGCGCTTCCCGGAGGGGGCTCTGTCAGCTCCCCCTTCCCCGAAAGCACCGCGCCTGCTCTCAGACGCGGAAAGCGATGCAAACACCCTGCCGGCTGGGGCCTCCACCCCAGGGAGCTGCGGGTGCCGCCAGCACCTCGGGGCCGACAGCGGCTTCGGGGAGTCCAGGCGGTCGCACGCCTGGGCCTGAAAACCGAGGGAGACAGCAGGTCCCTCCAGGCCGAGCCACGGTGCGCTGCGGGGGAGAACGTCCGCCCAGGGAAAGACGAGTGCGAAGAGGGAAGCGGGCAGGAGAGAGGAAGGGCGCGCTTCGTGAGGCCCGAGCGCCCGGGCCGTGGGGCCGGCTTCTCCCGGGCCGGCGCCTCGCGTCCTCCCCGGGGAAGCGGTGGGCTGACTCGCCGTGGGTGGGGACGCCGTGGGTCAAGCCCCTCGACCTCCCCGGGAGAGACAAGGCAGGGTGGAATGCCATCCCCGTCCACGTCCGCACACACGTCGCTGCACGGAGCAGGAGGCCTTCTCGGCGCGGAGCCTGTTCACCTCGAGCGAGCACCACCGCCTTCCCTCCGAGAGGCCAGCCTGAAGCCGAGCTGCCTTCCGCGGGCAGGCCTCCTTGGCGAAGGGAGAAAGCTGGGCCGCGGCAGGGTGGGGCGGAAGCCGCAGGAAGGCTGCCGGCCGGGCCTCAGGTGGGGGGGCCATCCTGGAAGGGGGCCCCCGACCCCGGCCTCGGCGAAGCACGCGCGGGGACATCGGAAGCAGCTTCTGCTGGGACCGAGCGGCCGGACCCACCGCAGAGCAAACCCACTCGCTCCGAGGCTGCGGGAGGCCTTCTGGCGGCAGCCCCGCTTGGCGGAGCCGGGCGCCCGCGCGCAGTCGAGCCCACCGGAGCCGGCGTTCGGAGGGCACCGGGCTGCACACCCGGCTCGCGGGGAGGTCGGGAGGGCGACGCCGGCCTGCAGGCCCACCTCTCCGGGGGCCGCCCTGAGCAGGGAGGCCAGCCTGAAACGGACGGGCGAAGGGCCGAGCCCCTGCCATGGGACTGTTTCAGCGGGACGCCTTGGCCCAGCAAGCCCCACTCCGTCCCGGGAGGAGAGAAGCGGCTGTGACCCCCTAGAAGCACGGAGCAAGGCGCCCAGCCCTCGCCTCTGGCACGCGCTTCCCGGAGGGGGCTCTGTCAGCTCCCCCTTCCCCGAAAGCACCGCGCCTGCTCTCAGACGCGGAAAGCGATGCAAACACCCTGCCGGCTGGGGCCTCCACCCCAGGGAGCTGCGGGTGCCGCCAGCACCTCGGGGCCGACAGCGGCTTCGGGGAGTCCAGGCGGTCGCACGCCTGGGCCTGAAAACCGAGGGAGACAGCAGGTCCCTCCAGGCCGAGCCACGGTGCGCTGCGGGGGAGAACGTCCGCCCAGGGAAAGACGAGTGCGAAGAGGGAAGCGGGCAGGAGAGAGGAAGGGCGCGCTTCGTGAGGCCCGAGCGCCCGGGCCGTGGGGCCGGCTTCTCCCGGGCCGGCGCCTCGCGTCCTCCCCGGGGAAGCGGTGGGCTGACTCGCCGTGGGTGGGGACGCCGTGGGTCAAGCCCCTCGACCTCCCCGGGAGAGACAAGGCAGGGTGGAATGCCATCCCCGTCCACGTCCGCACACACGTCGCTGCACGGAGCAGGAGGCCTTCTCGGCGCGGAGCCTGTTCACCTCGAGCGAGCACCACCGCCTTCCCTCCGAGAGGCCAGCCTGAAGCCGAGCTGCCTTCCGCGGGCAGGCCTCCTTGGCGAAGGGAGAAAGCTGGGCCGCGGCAGGGTGGGGCGGAAGCCGCAGGAAGGCTGCCGGCCGGGCCTCAGGTGGGGGGGCCATCCTGGAAGGGGGCCCCCGACCCCGGCCTCGGCGAAGCACGCGCGGGGACATCGGAAGCAGCTTCTGCTGGGACCGAGCGGCCGGACCCACCGCAGAGCAAACCCACTCGCTCCGAGGCTGCGGGAGGCCTTCTGGCGGCAGCCCCGCTTGGCGGAGCCGGGCGCCCGCGCGCAGTCGAGCCCACCGGAGCCGGCGTTCGGAGGGCACCGGGCTGCACACCCGGCTCGCGGGGAGGTCGGGAGGGCGACGCCGGCCTGCAGGCCCACCTCTCCGGGGGCCGCCCTGAGCAGGGAGGCCAGCCTGAAACGGACGGGCGAAGGGCCGAGCCCCTGCCATGGGACTGTTTCAGCGGGACGCCTTGGCCCAGCAAGCCCCACTCCGTCCCGGGAGGAGAGAAGCGGCTGTGACCCCCTAGAAGCACGGAGCAAGGCGCCCAGCCCTCGCCTCTGGCACGCGCTTCCCGGAGGGGGCTCTGTCAGCTCCCCCTTCCCCGAAAGCACCGCGCCTGCTCTCAGACGCGGAAAGCGATGCAAACACCCTGCCGGCTGGGGCCTCCACCCCAGGGAGCTGCGGGTGCCGCCAGCACCTCGGGGCCGACAGCGGCTTCGGGGAGTCCAGGCGGTCGCACGCCTGGGCCTGAAAACCGAGGGAGACAGCAGGTCCCTCCAGGCCGAGCCACGGTGCGCTGCGGGGGAGAACGTCCGCCCAGGGAAAGACGAGTGCGAAGAGGGAAGCGGGCAGGAGAGAGGAAGGGCGCGCTTCGTGAGGCCCGAGCGCCCGGGCCGTGGGGCCGGCTTCTCCCGGGCCGGCGCCTCGCGTCCTCCCCGGGGAAGCGGTGGGCTGACTCGCCGTGGGTGGGGACGCCGTGGGTCAAGCCCCTCGACCTCCCCGGGAGAGACAAGGCAGGGTGGAATGCCATCCCCGTCCACGTCCGCACACACGTCGCTGCACGGAGCAGGAGGCCTTCTCGGCGCGGAGCCTGTTCACCTCGAGCGAGCACCACCGCCTTCCCTCCGAGAGGCCAGCCTGAAGCCGAGCTGCCTTCCGCGGGCAGGCCTCCTTGGCGAAGGGAGAAAGCTGGGCCGCGGCAGGGTGGGGCGGAAGCCGCAGGAAGGCTGCCGGCCGGGCCTCAGGTGGGGGGGCCATCCTGGAAGGGGGCCCCCGACCCCGGCCTCGGCGAAGCACGCGCGGGGACATCGGAAGCAGCTTCTGCTGGGACCGAGCGGCCGGACCCACCGCAGAGCAAACCCACTCGCTCCGAGGCTGCGGGAGGCCTTCTGGCGGCTGCCCCGCTTGGCGGAGCCGGGCGCCCGCGCGCAGTCGAGCCCACCGGAGCCGGCGTTCGGAGGGCACCGGGCTGCACACCCGGCTCGCGGGGAGGTCGGGAGGGCGACGCCGGCCTGCAGGCCCACCTCTCCGGGGGCCGCCCTGAGCAGGGAGGCCAGCCTGAAACGGACGGGCGAAGGGCCGAGCCCCTGCCATGGGACTGTTTCAGCGGGACGCCTTGGCCCAGCAAGCCCCACTCCGTCCCGGGAGGAGAGAAGCGGCTGTGACCCCCTAGAAGCACGGAGCAAGGCGCCCAGCCCTCGCCTCTGGCACGCGCTTCCCGGAGGGGGCTCTGTCAGCTCCCCCTTCCCCGAAAGCACCGCGCCTGCTCTCAGACGCGGAAAGCGATGCAAACACCCTGCCGGCTGGGGCCTCCACCCCAGGGAGCTGCGGGTGCCGCCAGCACCTCGGGGCCGACAGCGGCTTCGGGGAGTCCAGGCGGTCGCACGCCTGGGCCTGAAAACCGAGGGAGACAGCAGGTCCCTCCAGGCCGAGCCACGGTGCGCTGCGGGGGAGAACGTCCGCCCAGGGAAAGACGAGTGCGAAGAGGGAAGCGGGCAGGAGAGAGGAAGGGCGCGCTTCGTGAGGCCCGAGCGCCCGGGCCGTGGGGCCGGCTTCTCCCGGGCCGGCGCCTCGCGTCCTCCCCGGGGAAGCGGTGGGCTGACTCGCCGTGGGTGGGGACGCCGTGGGTCAAGCCCCTCGACCTCCCCGGGAGAGACAAGGCAGGGTGGAATGCCATCCCCGTCCACGTCCGCACACACGTCGCTGCACGGAGCAGGAGGCCTTCTCGGCGCGGAGCCTGTTCACCTCGAGCGAGCACCACCGCCTTCCCTCCGAGAGGCCAGCCTGAAGCCGAGCTGCCTTCCGCGGGCAGGCCTCCTTGGCGAAGGGAGAAAGCTGGGCCGCGGCAGGGTGGGGCGGAAGCCGCAGGAAGGCTGCCGGCCGGGCCTCAGGTGGGGGGGCCATCCTGGAAGGGGGCCCCCGACCCCGGCCTCGGCGAAGCACGCGCGGGGACATCGGAAGCAGCTTCTGCTGGGACCGAGCGGCCGGACCCACCGCAGAGCAAACCCACTCGCTCCGAGGCTGCGGGAGGCCTTCTGGCGGCAGCCCCGCTTGGCGGAGCCGGGCGCCCGCGCGCAGTCGAGCCCACCGGAGCCGGCGTTCGGAGGGCACCGGGCTGCACACCCGGCTCGCGGGGAGGTCGGGAGGGCGACGCCGGCCTGCAGGCCCACCTCTCCGGGGGCCGCCCTGAGCAGGGAGGCCAGCCTGAAACGGACGGGCGAAGGGCCGAGCCCCTGCCATGGGACTGTTTCAGCGGGACGCCTTGGCCCAGCAAGCCCCACTCCGTCCCGGGAGGAGAGAAGCGGCTGTGACCCCCTAGAAGCACGGAGCAAGGCGCCCAGCCCTCGCCTCTGGCACGCGCTTCCCGGAGGGGGCTCTGTCAGCTCCCCCTTCCCCGAAAGCACCGCGCCTGCTCTCAGACGCGGAAAGCGATGCAAACACCCTGCCGGCTGGGGCCTCCACCCCAGGGAGCTGCGGGTGCCGCCAGCACCTCGGGGCCGACAGCGGCTTCGGGGAGTCCAGGCGGTCGCACGCCTGGGCCTGAAAACCGAGGGAGACAGCAGGTCCCTCCAGGCCGAGCCACGGTGCGCTGCGGGGGAGAACGTCCGCCCAGGGAAAGACGAGTGCGAAGAGGGAAGCGGGCAGGAGAGAGGAAGGGCGCGCTTCGTGAGGCCCGAGCGCCCGGGCCGTGGGGCCGGCTTCTCCCGGGCCGGCGCCTCGCGTCCTCCCCGGGGAAGCGGTGGGCTGACTCGCCGTGGGTGGGGACGCCGTGGGTCAAGCCCCTCGACCTCCCCGGGAGAGACAAGGCAGGGTGGAATGCCATCCCCGTCCACGTCCGCACACACGTCGCTGCACGGAGCAGGAGGCCTTCTCGGCGCGGAGCCTGTTCACCTCGAGCGAGCACCACCGCCTTCCCTCCGAGAGGCCAGCCTGAAGCCGAGCTGCCTTCCGCGGGCAGGCCTCCTTGGCGAAGGGAGAAAGCTGGGCCGCGGCAGGGTGGGGCGGAAGCCGCAGGAAGGCTGCCGGCCGGGCCTCAGGTGGGGGGGCCATCCTGGAAGGGGGCCCCCGACCCCGGCCTCGGCGAAGCACGCGCGGGGACATCGGAAGCAGCTTCTGCTGGGACCGAGCGGCCGGACCCACCGCAGAGCAAACCCACTCGCTCCGAGGCTGCGGGAGGCCTTCTGGCGGCTGCCCCGCTTGGCGGAGCCGGGCGCCCGCGCGCAGTCGAGCCCACCGGAGCCGGCGTTCGGAGGGCACCGGGCTGCACACCCGGCTCGCGGGGAGGTCGGGAGGGCGACGCCGGCCTGCAGGCCCACCTCTCCGGGGGCCGCCCTGAGCAGGGAGGCCAGCCTGAAACGGACGGGCGAAGGGCCGAGCCCCTGCCATGGGACTGTTTCAGCGGGACGCCTTGGCCCAGCAAGCCCCACTCCGTCCCGGGAGGAGAGAAGCGGCTGTGACCCCCTAGAAGCACGGAGCAAGGCGCCCAGCCCTCGCCTCTGGCACGCGCTTCCCGGAGGGGGCTCTGTCAGCTCCCCCTTCCCCGAAAGCACCGCGCCTGCTCTCAGACGCGGAAAGCGATGCAAACACCCTGCCGGCTGGGGCCTCCACCCCAGGGAGCTGCGGGTGCCGCCAGCACCTCGGGGCCGACAGCGGCTTCGGGGAGTCCAGGCGGTCGCACGCCTGGGCCTGAAAACCGAGGGAGACAGCAGGTCCCTCCAGGCCGAGCCACGGTGCGCTGCGGGGGAGAACGTCCGCCCAGGGAAAGACGAGTGCGAAGAGGGAAGCGGGCAGGAGAGAGGAAGGGCGCGCTTCGTGAGGCCCGAGCGCCCGGGCCGTGGGGCCGGCTTCTCCCGGGCCGGCGCCTCGCGTCCTCCCCGGGGAAGCGGTGGGCTGACTCGCCGTGGGTGGGGACGCCGTGGGTCAAGCCCCTCGACCTCCCCGGGAGAGACAAGGCAGGGTGGAATGCCATCCCCGTCCACGTCCGCACACACGTCGCTGCACGGAGCAGGAGGCCTTCTCGGCGCGGAGCCTGTTCACCTCGAGCGAGCACCACCGCCTTCCCTCCGAGAGGCCAGCCTGAAGCCGAGCTGCCTTCCGCGGGCAGGCCTCCTTGGCGAAGGGAGAAAGCTGGGCCGCGGCAGGGTGGGGCGGAAGCCGCAGGAAGGCTGCCGGCCGGGCCTCAGGTGGGGGGGCCATCCTGGAAGGGGGCCCCCGACCCCGGCCTCGGCGAAGCACGCGCGGGGACATCGGAAGCAGCTTCTGCTGGGACCGAGCGGCCGGACCCACCGCAGAGCAAACCCACTCGCTCCGAGGCTGCGGGAGGCCTTCTGGCGGCAGCCCCGCTTGGCGGAGCCGGGCGCCCGCGCGCAGTCGAGCCCACCGGAGCCGGCGTTCGGAGGGCACCGGGCTGCACACCCGGCTCGCGGGGAGGTCGGGAGGGCGACGCCGGCCTGCAGGCCCACCTCTCCGGGGGCCGCCCTGAGCAGGGAGGCCAGCCTGAAACGGACGGGCGAAGGGCCGAGCCCCTGCCATGGGACTGTTTCAGCGGGACGCCTTGGCCCAGCAAGCCCCACTCCGTCCCGGGAGGAGAGAAGCGGCTGTGACCCCCTAGAAGCACGGAGCAAGGCGCCCAGCCCTCGCCTCTGGCACGCGCTTCCCGGAGGGGGCTCTGTCAGCTCCCCCTTCCCCGAAAGCACCGCGCCTGCTCTCAGACGCGGAAAGCGATGCAAACACCCTGCCGGCTGGGGCCTCCACCCCAGGGAGCTGCGGGTGCCGCCAGCACCTCGGGGCCGACAGCGGCTTCGGGGAGTCCAGGCGGTCGCACGCCTGGGCCTGAAAACCGAGGGAGACAGCAGGTCCCTCCAGGCCGAGCCACGGTGCGCTGCGGGGGAGAACGTCCGCCCAGGGAAAGACGAGTGCGAAGAGGGAAGCGGGCAGGAGAGAGGAAGGGCGCGCTTCGTGAGGCCCGAGCGCCCGGGCCGTGGGGCCGGCTTCTCCCGGGCCGGCGCCTCGCGTCCTCCCCGGGGAAGCGGTGGGCTGACTCGCCGTGGGTGGGGACGCCGTGGGTCAAGCCCCTCGACCTCCCCGGGAGAGACAAGGCAGGGTGGAATGCCATCCCCGTCCACGTCCGCACACACGTCGCTGCACGGAGCAGGAGGCCTTCTCGGCGCGGAGCCTGTTCACCTCGAGCGAGCACCACCGCCTTCCCTCCGAGAGGCCAGCCTGAAGCCGAGCTGCCTTCCGCGGGCAGGCCTCCTTGGCGAAGGGAGAAAGCTGGGCCGCGGCAGGGTGGGGCGGAAGCCGCAGGAAGGCTGCCGGCCGGGCCTCAGGTGGGGGGGCCATCCTGGAAGGGGGCCCCCGACCCCGGCCTCGGCGAAGCACGCGCGGGGACATCGGAAGCAGCTTCTGCTGGGACCGAGCGGCCGGACCCACCGCAGAGCAAACCCACTCGCTCCGAGGCTGCGGGAGGCCTTCTGGCGGCTGCCCCGCTTGGCGGAGCCGGGCGCCCGCGCGCAGTCGAGCCCACCGGAGCCGGCGTTCGGAGGGCACCGGGCTGCACACCCGGCTCGCGGGGAGGTCGGGAGGGCGACGCCGGCCTGCAGGCCCACCTCTCCGGGGGCCGCCCTGAGCAGGGAGGCCAGCCTGAAACGGACGGGCGAAGGGCCGAGCCCCTGCCATGGGACTGTTTCAGCGGGACGCCTTGGCCCAGCAAGCCCCACTCCGTCCCGGGAGGAGAGAAGCGGCTGTGACCCCCTAGAAGCACGGAGCAAGGCGCCCAGCCCTCGCCTCTGGCACGCGCTTCCCGGAGGGGGCTCTGTCAGCTCCCCCTTCCCCGAAAGCACCGCGCCTGCTCTCAGACGCGGAAAGCGATGCAAACACCCTGCCGGCTGGGGCCTCCACCCCAGGGAGCTGCGGGTGCCGCCAGCACCTCGGGGCCGACAGCGGCTTCGGGGAGTCCAGGCGGTCGCACGCCTGGGCCTGAAAACCGAGGGAGACAGCAGGTCCCTCCAGGCCGAGCCACGGTGCGCTGCGGGGGAGAACGTCCGCCCAGGGAAAGACGAGTGCGAAGAGGGAAGCGGGCAGGAGAGAGGAAGGGCGCGCTTCGTGAGGCCCGAGCGCCCGGGCCGTGGGGCCGGCTTCTCCCGGGCCGGCGCCTCGCGTCCTCCCCGGGGAAGCGGTGGGCTGACTCGCCGTGGGTGGGGACGCCGTGGGTCAAGCCCCTCGACCTCCCCGGGAGAGACAAGGCAGGGTGGAATGCCATCCCCGTCCACGTCCGCACACACGTCGCTGCACGGAGCAGGAGGCCTTCTCGGCGCGGAGCCTGTTCACCTCGAGCGAGCACCACCGCCTTCCCTCCGAGAGGCCAGCCTGAAGCCGAGCTGCCTTCCGCGGGCAGGCCTCCTTGGCGAAGGGAGAAAGCTGGGCCGCGGCAGGGTGGGGCGGAAGCCGCAGGAAGGCTGCCGGCCGGGCCTCAGGTGGGGGGGCCATCCTGGAAGGGGGCCCCCGACCCCGGCCTCGGCGAAGCACGCGCGGGGACATCGGAAGCAGCTTCTGCTGGGACCGAGCGGCCGGACCCACCGCAGAGCAAACCCACTCGCTCCGAGGCTGCGGGAGGCCTTCTGGCGGCTGCCCCGCTTGGCGGAGCCGGGCGCCCGCGCGCAGTCGAGCCCACCGGAGCCGGCGTTCGGAGGGCACCGGGCTGCACACCCGGCTCGCGGGGAGGTCGGGAGGGCGACGCCGGCCTGCAGGCCCACCTCTCCGGGGGCCGCCCTGAGCAGGGAGGCCAGCCTGAAACGGACGGGCGAAGGGCCGAGCCCCTGCCATGGGACTGTTTCAGCGGGACGCCTTGGCCCAGCAAGCCCCACTCCGTCCCGGGAGGAGAGAAGCGGCTGTGACCCCCTAGAAGCACGGAGCAAGGCGCCCAGCCCTCGCCTCTGGCACGCGCTTCCCGGAGGGGGCTCTGTCAGCTCCCCCTTCCCCGAAAGCACCGCGCCTGCTCTCAGACGCGGAAAGCGATGCAAACACCCTGCCGGCTGGGGCCTCCACCCCAGGGAGCTGCGGGTGCCGCCAGCACCTCGGGGCCGACAGCGGCTTCGGGGAGTCCAGGCGGTCGCACGCCTGGGCCTGAAAACCGAGGGAGACAGCAGGTCCCTCCAGGCCGAGCCACGGTGCGCTGCGGGGGAGAACGTCCGCCCAGGGAAAGACGAGTGCGAAGAGGGAAGCGGGCAGGAGAGAGGAAGGGCGCGCTTCGTGAGGCCCGAGCGCCCGGGCCGTGGGGCCGGCTTCTCCCGGGCCGGCGCCTCGCGTCCTCCCCGGGGAAGCGGTGGGCTGACTCGCCGTGGGTGGGGACGCCGTGGGTCAAGCCCCTCGACCTCCCCGGGAGAGACAAGGCAGGGTGGAATGCCATCCCCGTCCACGTCCGCACACACGTCGCTGCACGGAGCAGGAGGCCTTCTCGGCGCGGAGCCTGTTCACCTCGAGCGAGCACCACCGCCTTCCCTCCGAGAGGCCAGCCTGAAGCCGAGCTGCCTTCCGCGGGCAGGCCTCCTTGGCGAAGGGAGAAAGCTGGGCCGCGGCAGGGTGGGGCGGAAGCCGCAGGAAGGCTGCCGGCCGGGCCTCAGGTGGGGGGGCCATCCTGGAAGGGGGCCCCCGACCCCGGCCTCGGCGAAGCACGCGCGGGGACATCGGAAGCAGCTTCTGCTGGGACCGAGCGGCCGGACCCACCGCAGAGCAAACCCACTCGCTCCGAGGCTGCGGGAGGCCTTCTGGCGGCTGCCCCGCTTGGCGGAGCCGGGCGCCCGCGCGCAGTCGAGCCCACCGGAGCCGGCGTTCGGAGGGCACCGGGCTGCACACCCGGCTCGCGGGGAGGTCGGGAGGGCGACGCCGGCCTGCAGGCCCACCTCTCCGGGGGCCGCCCTGAGCAGGGAGGCCAGCCTGAAACGGACGGGCGAAGGGCCGAGCCCCTGCCATGGGACTGTTTCAGCGGGACGCCTTGGCCCAGCAAGCCCCACTCCGTCCCGGGAGGAGAGAAGCGGCTGTGACCCCCTAGAAGCACGGAGCAAGGCGCCCAGCCCTCGCCTCTGGCACGCGCTTCCCGGAGGGGGCTCTGTCAGCTCCCCCTTCCCCGAAAGCACCGCGCCTGCTCTCAGACGCGGAAAGCGATGCAAACACCCTGCCGGCTGGGGCCTCCACCCCAGGGAGCTGCGGGTGCCGCCAGCACCTCGGGGCCGACAGCGGCTTCGGGGAGTCCAGGCGGTCGCACGCCTGGGCCTGAAAACCGAGGGAGACAGCAGGTCCCTCCAGGCCGAGCCACGGTGCGCTGCGGGGGAGAACGTCCGCCCAGGGAAAGACGAGTGCGAAGAGGGAAGCGGGCAGGAGAGAGGAAGGGCGCGCTTCGTGAGGCCCGAGCGCCCGGGCCGTGGGGCCGGCTTCTCCCGGGCCGGCGCCTCGCGTCCTCCCCGGGGAAGCGGTGGGCTGACTCGCCGTGGGTGGGGACGCCGTGGGTCAAGCCCCTCGACCTCCCCGGGAGAGACAAGGCAGGGTGGAATGCCATCCCCGTCCACGTCCGCACACACGTCGCTGCACGGAGCAGGAGGCCTTCTCGGCGCGGAGCCTGTTCACCTCGAGCGAGCACCACCGCCTTCCCTCCGAGAGGCCAGCCTGAAGCCGAGCTGCCTTCCGCGGGCAGGCCTCCTTGGCGAAGGGAGAAAGCTGGGCCGCGGCAGGGTGGGGCGGAAGCCGCAGGAAGGCTGCCGGCCGGGCCTCAGGTGGGGGGGCCATCCTGGAAGGGGGCCCCCGACCCCGGCCTCGGCGAAGCACGCGCGGGGACATCGGAAGCAGCTTCTGCTGGGACCGAGCGGCCGGACCCACCGCAGAGCAAACCCACTCGCTCCGAGGCTGCGGGAGGCCTTCTGGCGGCTGCCCCGCTTGGCGGAGCCGGGCGCCCGCGCGCAGTCGAGCCCACCGGAGCCGGCGTTCGGAGGGCACCGGGCTGCACACCCGGCTCGCGGGGAGGTCGGGAGGGCGACGCCGGCCTGCAGGCCCACCTCTCCGGGGGCCGCCCTGAGCAGGGAGGCCAGCCTGAAACGGACGGGCGAAGGGCCGAGCCCCTGCCATGGGACTGTTTCAGCGGGACGCCTTGGCCCAGCAAGCCCCACTCCGTCCCGGGAGGAGAGAAGCGGCTGTGACCCCCTAGAAGCACGGAGCAAGGCGCCCAGCCCTCGCCTCTGGCACGCGCTTCCCGGAGGGGGCTCTGTCAGCTCCCCCTTCCCCGAAAGCACCGCGCCTGCTCTCAGACGCGGAAAGCGATGCAAACACCCTGCCGGCTGGGGCCTCCACCCCAGGGAGCTGCGGGTGCCGCCAGCACCTCGGGGCCGACAGCGGCTTCGGGGAGTCCAGGCGGTCGCACGCCTGGGCCTGAAAACCGAGGGAGACAGCAGGTCCCTCCAGGCCGAGCCACGGTGCGCTGCGGGGGAGAACGTCCGCCCAGGGAAAGACGAGTGCGAAGAGGGAAGCGGGCAGGAGAGAGGAAGGGCGCGCTTCGTGAGGCCCGAGCGCCCGGGCCGTGGGGCCGGCTTCTCCCGGGCCGGCGCCTCGCGTCCTCCCCGGGGAAGCGGTGGGCTGACTCGCCGTGGGTGGGGACGCCGTGGGTCAAGCCCCTCGACCTCCCCGGGAGAGACAAGGCAGGGTGGAATGCCATCCCCGTCCACGTCCGCACACACGTCGCTGCACGGAGCAGGAGGCCTTCTCGGCGCGGAGCCTGTTCACCTCGAGCGAGCACCACCGCCTTCCCTCCGAGAGGCCAGCCTGAAGCCGAGCTGCCTTCCGCGGGCAGGCCTCCTTGGCGAAGGGAGAAAGCTGGGCCGCGGCAGGGTGGGGCGGAAGCCGCAGGAAGGCTGCCGGCCGGGCCTCAGGTGGGGGGGCCATCCTGGAAGGGGGCCCCCGACCCCGGCCTCGGCGAAGCACGCGCGGGGACATCGGAAGCAGCTTCTGCTGGGACCGAGCGGCCGGACCCACCGCAGAGCAAACCCACTCGCTCCGAGGCTGCGGGAGGCCTTCTGGCGGCTGCCCCGCTTGGCGGAGCCGGGCGCCCGCGCGCAGTCGAGCCCACCGGAGCCGGCGTTCGGAGGGCACCGGGCTGCACACCCGGCTCGCGGGGAGGTCGGGAGGGCGACGCCGGCCTGCAGGCCCACCTCTCCGGGGGCCGCCCTGAGCAGGGAGGCCAGCCTGAAACGGACGGGCGAAGGGCCGAGCCCCTGCCATGGGACTGTTTCAGCGGGACGCCTTGGCCCAGCAAGCCCCACTCCGTCCCGGGAGGAGAGAAGCGGCTGTGACCCCCTAGAAGCACGGAGCAAGGCGCCCAGCCCTCGCCTCTGGCACGCGCTTCCCGGAGGGGGCTCTGTCAGCTCCCCCTTCCCCGAAAGCACCGCGCCTGCTCTCAGACGCGGAAAGCGATGCAAACACCCTGCCGGCTGGGGCCTCCACCCCAGGGAGCTGCGGGTGCCGCCAGCACCTCGGGGCCGACAGCGGCTTCGGGGAGTCCAGGCGGTCGCACGCCTGGGCCTGAAAACCGAGGGAGACAGCAGGTCCCTCCAGGCCGAGCCACGGTGCGCTGCGGGGGAGAACGTCCGCCCAGGGAAAGACGAGTGCGAAGAGGGAAGCGGGCAGGAGAGAGGAAGGGCGCGCTTCGTGAGGCCCGAGCGCCCGGGCCGTGGGGCCGGCTTCTCCCGGGCCGGCGCCTCGCGTCCTCCCCGGGGAAGCGGTGGGCTGACTCGCCGTGGGTGGGGACGCCGTGGGTCAAGCCCCTCGACCTCCCCGGGAGAGACAAGGCAGGGTGGAATGCCATCCCCGTCCACGTCCGCACACACGTCGCTGCACGGAGAAGGAGGCCTTCTCGGCGCGGAGCCTGTTCACCTCGAGCGAGCACCACCGCCTTCCCTCCGAGAGGCCAGCCTGAAGCCGAGCTGCCTTCCGCGGGCAGGCCTCCTTGGCGAAGGGAGAAAGCTGGGCCGCGGCAGGGTGGGGCGGAAGCCGCAGGAAGGCTGCCGGCCGGGCCTCAGGTGGGGGGGCCATCCTGGAAGGGGGCCCCCGACCCCGGCCTCGGCGAAGCACGCGCGGGGACATCGGAAGCAGCTTCTGCTGGGACCGAGCGGCCGGACCCACCGCAGAGCAAACCCACTCGCTCCGAGGCTGCGGGAGGCCTTCTGGCGGCAGCCCCGCTTGGCGGAGCCGGGCGCCCGCGCGCAGTCGAGCCCACCGGAGCCGGCGTTCGGAGGGCACCGGGCTGCACACCCGGCTCGCGGGGAGGTCGGGAGGGCGACGCCGGCCTGCAGGCCCACCTCTCCGGGGGCCGCCCTGAGCAGGGAGGCCAGCCTGAAACGGACGGGCGAAGGGCCGAGCCCCTGCCATGGGACTGTTTCAGCGGGACGCCTTGGCCCAGCAAGCCCCACTCCGTCCCGGGAGGAGAGAAGCGGCTGTGACCCCCTAGAAGCACGGAGCAAGGCGCCCAGCCCTCGCCTCTGGCACGCGCTTCCCGGAGGGGGCTCTGTCAGCTCCCCCTTCCCCGAAAGCACCGCGCCTGCTCTCAGACGCGGAAAGCGATGCAAACACCCTGCCGGCTGGGGCCTCCACCCCAGGGAGCTGCGGGTGCCGCCAGCACCTCGGGGCCGACAGCGGCTTCGGGGAGTCCAGGCGGTCGCACGCCTGGGCCTGAAAACCGAGGGAGACAGCAGGTCCCTCCAGGCCGAGCCACGGTGCGCTGCGGGGGAGAACGTCCGCCCAGGGAAAGACGAGTGCGAAGAGGGAAGCGGGCAGGAGAGAGGAAGGGCGCGCTTCGTGAGGCCCGAGCGCCCGGGCCGTGGGGCCGGCTTCTCCCGGGCCGGCGCCTCGCGTCCTCCCCGGGGAAGCGGTGGGCTGACTCGCCGTGGGTGGGGACGCCGTGGGTCAAGCCCCTCGACCTCCCCGGGAGAGACAAGGCAGGGTGGAATGCCATCCCCGTCCACGTCCGCACACACGTCGCTGCACGGAGCAGGAGGCCTTCTCGGCGCGGAGCCTGTTCACCTCGAGCGAGCACCACCGCCTTCCCTCCGAGAGGCCAGCCTGAAGCCGAGCTGCCTTCCGCGGGCAGGCCTCCTTGGCGAAGGGAGAAAGCTGGGCCGCGGCAGGGTGGGGCGGAAGCCGCAGGAAGGCTGCCGGCCGGGCCTCAGGTGGGGGGGCCATCCTGGAAGGGGGCCCCCGACCCCGGCCTCGGCGAAGCACGCGCGGGGACATCGGAAGCAGCTTCTGCTGGGACCGAGCGGCCGGACCCACCGCAGAGCAAACCCACTCGCTCCGAGGCTGCGGGAGGCCTTCTGGCGGCAGCCCCGCTTGGCGGAGCCGGGCGCCCGCGCGCAGTCGAGCCCACCGGAGCCGGCGTTCGGAGGGCACCGGGCTGCACACCCGGCTCGCGGGGAGGTCGGGAGGGCGACGCCGGCCTGCAGGCCCACCTCTCCGGGGGCCGCCCTGAGCAGGGAGGCCAGCCTGAAACGGACGGGCGAAGGGCCGAGCCCCTGCCATGGGACTGTTTCAGCGGGACGCCTTGGCCCAGCAAGCCCCACTCCGTCCCGGGAGGAGAGAAGCGGCTGTGACCCCCTAGAAGCACGGAGCAAGGCGCCCAGCCCTCGCCTCTGGCACGCGCTTCCCGGAGGGGGCTCTGTCAGCTCCCCCTTCCCCGAAAGCACCGCGCCTGCTCTCAGACGCGGAAAGCGATGCAAACACCCTGCCGGCTGGGGCCTCCACCCCAGGGAGCTGCGGGTGCCGCCAGCACCTCGGGGCCGACAGCGGCTTCGGGGAGTCCAGGCGGTCGCACGCCTGGGCCTGAAAACCGAGGGAGACAGCAGGTCCCTCCAGGCCGAGCCACGGTGCGCTGCGGGGGAGAACGTCCGCCCAGGGAAAGACGAGTGCGAAGAGGGAAGCGGGCAGGAGAGAGGAAGGGCGCGCTTCGTGAGGCCCGAGCGCCCGGGCCGTGGGGCCGGCTTCTCCCGGGCCGGCGCCTCGCGTCCTCCCCGGGGAAGCGGTGGGCTGACTCGCCGTGGGTGGGGACGCCGTGGGTCAAGCCCCTCGACCTCCCCGGGAGAGACAAGGCAGGGTGGAATGCCATCCCCGTCCACGTCCGCACACACGTCGCTGCACGGAGCAGGAGGCCTTCTCGGCGCGGAGCCTGTTCACCTCGAGCGAGCACCACCGCCTTCCCTCCGAGAGGCCAGCCTGAAGCCGAGCTGCCTTCCGCGGGCAGGCCTCCTTGGCGAAGGGAGAAAGCTGGGCCGCGGCAGGGTGGGGCGGAAGCCGCAGGAAGGCTGCCGGCCGGGCCTCAGGTGGGGGGGCCATCCTGGAAGGGGGCCCCCGACCCCGGCCTCGGCGAAGCACGCGCGGGGACATCGGAAGCAGCTTCTGCTGGGACCGAGCGGCCGGACCCACCGCAGAGCAAACCCACTCGCTCCGAGGCTGCGGGAGGCCTTCTGGCGGCAGCCCCGCTTGGCGGAGCCGGGCGCCCGCGCGCAGTCGAGCCCACCGGAGCCGGCGTTCGGAGGGCACCGGGCTGCACACCCGGCTCGCGGGGAGGTCGGGAGGGCGACGCCGGCCTGCAGGCCCACCTCTCCGGGGGCCGCCCTGAGCAGGGAGGCCAGCCTGAAACGGACGGGCGAAGGGCCGAGCCCCTGCCATGGGACTGTTTCAGCGGGACGCCTTGGCCCAGCAAGCCCCACTCCGTCCCGGGAGGAGAGAAGCGGCTGTGACCCCCTAGAAGCACGGAGCAAGGCGCCCAGCCCTCGCCTCTGGCACGCGCTTCCCGGAGGGGGCTCTGTCAGCTCCCCCTTCCCCGAAAGCACCGCGCCTGCTCTCAGACGCGGAAAGCGATGCAAACACCCTGCCGGCTGGGGCCTCCACCCCAGGGAGCTGCGGGTGCCGCCAGCACCTCGGGGCCGACAGCGGCTTCGGGGAGTCCAGGCGGTCGCACGCCTGGGCCTGAAAACCGAGGGAGACAGCAGGTCCCTCCAGGCCGAGCCACGGTGCGCTGCGGGGGAGAACGTCCGCCCAGGGAAAGACGAGTGCGAAGAGGGAAGCGGGCAGGAGAGAGGAAGGGCGCGCTTCGTGAGGCCCGAGCGCCCGGGCCGTGGGGCCGGCTTCTCCCGGGCCGGCGCCTCGCGTCCTCCCCGGGGAAGCGGTGGGCTGACTCGCCGTGGGTGGGGACGCCGTGGGTCAAGCCCCTCGACCTCCCCGGGAGAGACAAGGCAGGGTGGAATGCCATCCCCGTCCACGTCCGCACACACGTCGCTGCACGGAGCAGGAGGCCTTCTCGGCGCGGAGCCTGTTCACCTCGAGCGAGCACCACCGCCTTCCCTCCGAGAGGCCAGCCTGAAGCCGAGCTGCCTTCCGCGGGCAGGCCTCCTTGGCGAAGGGAGAAAGCTGGGCCGCGGCAGGGTGGGGCGGAAGCCGCAGGAAGGCTGCCGGCCGGGCCTCAGGTGGGGGGGCCATCCTGGAAGGGGGCCCCCGACCCCGGCCTCGGCGAAGCACGCGCGGGGACATCGGAAGCAGCTTCTGCTGGGACCGAGCGGCCGGACCCACCGCAGAGCAAACCCACTCGCTCCGAGGCTGCGGGAGGCCTTCTGGCGGCAGCCCCGCTTGGCGGAGCCGGGCGCCCGCGCGCAGTCGAGCCCACCGGAGCCGGCGTTCGGAGGGCACCGGGCTGCACACCCGGCTCGCGGGGAGGTCGGGAGGGCGACGCCGGCCTGCAGGCCCACCTCTCCGGGGGCCGCCCTGAGCAGGGAGGCCAGCCTGAAACGGACGGGCGAAGGGCCGAGCCCCTGCCATGGGACTGTTTCAGCGGGACGCCTTGGCCCAGCAAGCCCCACTCCGTCCCGGGAGGAGAGAAGCGGCTGTGACCCCCTAGAAGCACGGAGCAAGGCGCCCAGCCCTCGCCTCTGGCACGCGCTTCCCGGAGGGGGCTCTGTCAGCTCCCCCTTCCCCGAAAGCACCGCGCCTGCTCTCAGACGCGGAAAGCGATGCAAACACCCTGCCGGCTGGGGCCTCCACCCCAGGGAGCTGCGGGTGCCGCCAGCACCTCGGGGCCGACAGCGGCTTCGGGGAGTCCAGGCGGTCGCACGCCTGGGCCTGAAAACCGAGGGAGACAGCAGGTCCCTCCAGGCCGAGCCACGGTGCGCTGCGGGGGAGAACGTCCGCCCAGGGAAAGACGAGTGCGAAGAGGGAAGCGGGCAGGAGAGAGGAAGGGCGCGCTTCGTGAGGCCCGAGCGCCCGGGCCGTGGGGCCGGCTTCTCCCGGGCCGGCGCCTCGCGTCCTCCCCGGGGAAGCGGTGGGCTGACTCGCCGTGGGTGGGGACGCCGTGGGTCAAGCCCCTCGACCTCCCCGGGAGAGACAAGGCAGGGTGGAATGCCATCCCCGTCCACGTCCGCACACACGTCGCTGCACGGAGCAGGAGGCCTTCTCGGCGCGGAGCCTGTTCACCTCGAGCGAGCACCACCGCCTTCCCTCCGAGAGGCCAGCCTGAAGCCGAGCTGCCTTCCGCGGGCAGGCCTCCTTGGCGAAGGGAGAAAGCTGGGCCGCGGCAGGGTGGGGCGGAAGCCGCAGGAAGGCTGCCGGCCGGGCCTCAGGTGGGGGGGCCATCCTGGAAGGGGGCCCCCGACCCCGGCCTCGGCGAAGCACGCGCGGGGACATCGGAAGCAGCTTCTGCTGGGACCGAGCGGCCGGACCCACCGCAGAGCAAACCCACTCGCTCCGAGGCTGCGGGAGGCCTTCTGGCGGCAGCCCCGCTTGGCGGAGCCGGGCGCCCGCGCGCAGTCGAGCCCACCGGAGCCGGCGTTCGGAGGGCACCGGGCTGCACACCCGGCTCGCGGGGAGGTCGGGAGGGCGACGCCGGCCTGCAGGCCCACCTCTCCGGGGGCCGCCCTGAGCAGGGAGGCCAGCCTGAAACGGACGGGCGAAGGGCCGAGCCCCTGCCATGGGACTGTTTCAGCGGGACGCCTTGGCCCAGCAAGCCCCACTCCGTCCCGGGAGGAGAGAAGCGGCTGTGACCCCCTAGAAGCACGGAGCAAGGCGCCCAGCCCTCGCCTCTGGCACGCGCTTCCCGGAGGGGGCTCTGTCAGCTCCCCCTTCCCCGAAAGCACCGCGCCTGCTCTCAGACGCGGAAAGCGATGCAAACACCCTGCCGGCTGGGGCCTCCACCCCAGGGAGCTGCGGGTGCCGCCAGCACCTCGGGGCCGACAGCGGCTTCGGGGAGTCCAGGCGGTCGCACGCCTGGGCCTGAAAACCGAGGGAGACAGCAGGTCCCTCCAGGCCGAGCCACGGTGCGCTGCGGGGGAGAACGTCCGCCCAGGGAAAGACGAGTGCGAAGAGGGAAGCGGGCAGGAGAGAGGAAGGGCGCGCTTCGTGAGGCCCGAGCGCCCGGGCCGTGGGGCCGGCTTCTCCCGGGCCGGCGCCTCGCGTCCTCCCCGGGGAAGCGGTGGGCTGACTCGCCGTGGGTGGGGACGCCGTGGGTCAAGCCCCTCGACCTCCCCGGGAGAGACAAGGCAGGGTGGAATGCCATCCCCGTCCACGTCCGCACACACGTCGCTGCACGGAGCAGGAGGCCTTCTCGGCGCGGAGCCTGTTCACCTCGAGCGAGCACCACCGCCTTCCCTCCGAGAGGCCAGCCTGAAGCCGAGCTGCCTTCCGCGGGCAGGCCTCCTTGGCGAAGGGAGAAAGCTGGGCCGCGGCAGGGTGGGGCGGAAGCCGCAGGAAGGCTGCCGGCCGGGCCTCAGGTGGGGGGGCCATCCTGGAAGGGGGCCCCCGACCCCGGCCTCGGCGAAGCACGCGCGGGGACATCGGAAGCAGCTTCTGCTGGGACCGAGCGGCCGGACCCACCGCAGAGCAAACCCACTCGCTCCGAGGCTGCGGGAGGCCTTCTGGCGGCAGCCCCGCTTGGCGGAGCCGGGCGCCCGCGCGCAGTCGAGCCCACCGGAGCCGGCGTTCGGAGGGCACCGGGCTGCACACCCGGCTCGCGGGGAGGTCGGGAGGGCGACGCCGGCCTGCAGGCCCACCTCTCCGGGGGCCGCCCTGAGCAGGGAGGCCAGCCTGAAACGGACGGGCGAAGGGCCGAGCCCCTGCCATGGGACTGTTTCAGCGGGACGCCTTGGCCCAGCAAGCCCCACTCCGTCCCGGGAGGAGAGAAGCGGCTGTGACCCCCTAGAAGCACGGAGCAAGGCGCCCAGCCCTCGCCTCTGGCACGCGCTTCCCGGAGGGGGCTCTGTCAGCTCCCCCTTCCCCGAAAGCACCGCGCCTGCTCTCAGACGCGGAAAGCGATGCAAACACCCTGCCGGCTGGGGCCTCCACCCCAGGGAGCTGCGGGTGCCGCCAGCACCTCGGGGCCGACAGCGGCTTCGGGGAGTCCAGGCGGTCGCACGCCTGGGCCTGAAAACCGAGGGAGACAGCAGGTCCCTCCAGGCCGAGCCACGGTGCGCTGCGGGGGAGAACGTCCGCCCAGGGAAAGACGAGTGCGAAGAGGGAAGCGGGCAGGAGAGAGGAAGGGCGCGCTTCGTGAGGCCCGAGCGCCCGGGCCGTGGGGCCGGCTTCTCCCGGGCCGGCGCCTCGCGTCCTCCCCGGGGAAGCGGTGGGCTGACTCGCCGTGGGTGGGGACGCCGTGGGTCAAGCCCCTCGACCTCCCCGGGAGAGACAAGGCAGGGTGGAATGCCATCCCCGTCCACGTCCGCACACACGTCGCTGCACGGAGCAGGAGGCCTTCTCGGCGCGGAGCCTGTTCACCTCGAGCGAGCACCACCGCCTTCCCTCCGAGAGGCCAGCCTGAAGCCGAGCTGCCTTCCGCGGGCAGGCCTCCTTGGCGAAGGGAGAAAGCTGGGCCGCGGCAGGGTGGGGCGGAAGCCGCAGGAAGGCTGCCGGCCGGGCCTCAGGTGGGGGGGCCATCCTGGAAGGGGGCCCCCGACCCCGGCCTCGGCGAAGCACGCGCGGGGACATCGGAAGCAGCTTCTGCTGGGACCGAGCGGCCGGACCCACCGCAGAGCAAACCCACTCGCTCCGAGGCTGCGGGAGGCCTTCTGGCGGCAGCCCCGCTTGGCGGAGCCGGGCGCCCGCGCGCAGTCGAGCCCACCGGAGCCGGCGTTCGGAGGGCACCGGGCTGCACACCCGGCTCGCGGGGAGGTCGGGAGGGCGACGCCGGCCTGCAGGCCCACCTCTCCGGGGGCCGCCCTGAGCAGGGAGGCCAGCCTGAAACGGACGGGCGAAGGGCCGAGCCCCTGCCATGGGACTGTTTCAGCGGGACGCCTTGGCCCAGCAAGCCCCACTCCGTCCCGGGAGGAGAGAAGCGGCTGTGACCCCCTAGAAGCACGGAGCAAGGCGCCCAGCCCTCGCCTCTGGCACGCGCTTCCCGGAGGGGGCTCTGTCAGCTCCCCCTTCCCCGAAAGCACCGCGCCTGCTCTCAGACGCGGAAAGCGATGCAAACACCCTGCCGGCTGGGGCCTCCACCCCAGGGAGCTGCGGGTGCCGCCAGCACCTCGGGGCCGACAGCGGCTTCGGGGAGTCCAGGCGGTCGCACGCCTGGGCCTGAAAACCGAGGGAGACAGCAGGTCCCTCCAGGCCGAGCCACGGTGCGCTGCGGGGGAGAACGTCCGCCCAGGGAAAGACGAGTGCGAAGAGGGAAGCGGGCAGGAGAGAGGAAGGGCGCGCTTCGTGAGGCCCGAGCGCCCGGGCCGTGGGGCCGGCTTCTCCCGGGCCGGCGCCTCGCGTCCTCCCCGGGGAAGCGGTGGGCTGACTCGCCGTGGGTGGGGACGCCGTGGGTCAAGCCCCTCGACCTCCCCGGGAGAGACAAGGCAGGGTGGAATGCCATCCCTGTCCACGTCCGCACACACGTCGCTGCACGGAGAAGGAGGCCTTCTCGGCGCGGAGCCTGTTCACCTCGAGCGAGCACCACCGCCTTCCCTCCGAGAGGCCAGCCTGAAGCCGAGCTGCCTTCCGCGGGCAGGCCTCCTTGGCGAAGGGAGAAAGCTGGGCCGCGGCAGGGTGGGGCGGAAGCCGCAGGAAGGCTGCCGGCCGGGCCTCAGGTGGGGGGGCCATCCTGGAAGGGGGCCCCCGACCCCGGCCTCGGCGAAGCACGCGCGGGGACATCGGAAGCAGCTTCTGCTGGGACCGAGCGGCCGGACCCACCGCAGAGCAAACCCACTCGCTCCGAGGCTGCGGGAGGCCTTCTGGCGGCAGCCCCGCTTGGCGGAGCCGGGCGCCCGCGCGCAGTCGAGCCCACCGGAGCCGGCGTTCGGAGGGCACCGGGCTGCACACCCGGCTCGCGGGGAGGTCGGGAGGGCGACGCCGGCCTGCAGGCCCACCTCTCCGGGGGCCGCCCTGAGCAGGGAGGCCAGCCTGAAACGGACGGGCGAAGGGCCGAGCCCCTGCCATGGGACTGTTTCAGCGGGACGCCTTGGCCCAGCAAGCCCCACTCCGTCCCGGGAGGAGAGAAGCGGCTGTGACCCCCTAGAAGCACGGAGCAAGGCGCCCAGCCCTCGCCTCTGGCACGCGCTTCCCGGAGGGGGCTCTGTCAGCTCCCCCTTCCCCGAAAGCACCGCGCCTGCTCTCAGACGCGGAAAGCGATGCAAACACCCTGCCGGCTGGGGCCTCCACCCCAGGGAGCTGCGGGTGCCGCCAGCACCTCGGGGCCGACAGCGGCTTCGGGGAGTCCAGGCGGTCGCACGCCTGGGCCTGAAAACCGAGGGAGACAGCAGGTCCCTCCAGGCCGAGCCACGGTGCGCTGCGGGGGAGAACGTCCGCCCAGGGAAAGACGAGTGCGAAGAGGGAAGCGGGCAGGAGAGAGGAAGGGCGCGCTTCGTGAGGCCCGAGCGCCCGGGCCGTGGGGCCGGCTTCTCCCGGGCCGGCGCCTCGCGTCCTCCCCGGGGAAGCGGTGGGCTGACTCGCCGTGGGTGGGGACGCCGTGGGTCAAGCCCCTCGACCTCCCCGGGAGAGACAAGGCAGGGTGGAATGCCATCCCCGTCCACGTCCGCACACACGTCGCTGCACGGAGAAGGAGGCCTTCTCGGCGCGGAGCCTGTTCACCTCGAGCGAGCACCACCGCCTTCCCTCCGAGAGGCCAGCCTGAAGCCGAGCTGCCTTCCGCGGGCAGGCCTCCTTGGCGAAGGGAGAAAGCTGGGCCGCGGCAGGGTGGGGCGGAAGCCGCAGGAAGGCTGCCGGCCGGGCCTCAGGTGGGGGGGCCATCCTGGAAGGGGGCCCCCGACCCCGGCCTCGGCGAAGCACGCGCGGGGACATCGGAAGCAGCTTCTGCTGGGACCGAGCGGCCGGACCCACCGCAGAGCAAACCCACTCGCTCCGAGGCTGCGGGAGGCCTTCTGGCGGCAGCCCCGCTTGGCGGAGCCGGGCGCCCGCGCGCAGTCGAGCCCACCGGAGCCGGCGTTCGGAGGGCACCGGGCTGCACACCCGGCTCGCGGGGAGGTCGGGAGGGCGACGCCGGCCTGCAGGCCCACCTCTCCGGGGGCCGCCCTGAGCAGGGAGGCCAGCCTGAAACGGACGGGCGAAGGGCCGAGCCCCTGCCATGGGACTGTTTCAGCGGGACGCCTTGGCCCAGCAAGCCCCACTCCGTCCCGGGAGGAGAGAAGCGGCTGTGACCCCCTAGAAGCACGGAGCAAGGCGCCCAGCCCTCGCCTCTGGCACGCGCTTCCCGGAGGGGGCTCTGTCAGCTCCCCCTTCCCCGAAAGCACCGCGCCTGCTCTCAGACGCGGAAAGCGATGCAAACACCCTGCCGGCTGGGGCCTCCACCCCAGGGAGCTGCGGGTGCCGCCAGCACCTCGGGGCCGACAGCGGCTTCGGGGAGTCCAGGCGGTCGCACGCCTGGGCCTGAAAACCGAGGGAGACAGCAGGTCCCTCCAGGCCGAGCCACGGTGCGCTGCGGGGGAGAACGTCCGCCCAGGGAAAGACGAGTGCGAAGAGGGAAGCGGGCAGGAGAGAGGAAGGGCGCGCTTCGTGAGGCCCGAGCGCCCGGGCCGTGGGGCCGGCTTCTCCCGGGCCGGCGCCTCGCGTCCTCCCCGGGGAAGCGGTGGGCTGACTCGCCGTGGGTGGGGACGCCGTGGGTCAAGCCCCTCGACCTCCCCGGGAGAGACAAGGCAGGGTGGAATGCCATCCCCGTCCACGTCCGCACACACGTCGCTGCACGGAGAAGGAGGCCTTCTCGGCGCGGAGCCTGTTCACCTCGAGCGAGCACCACCGCCTTCCCTCCGAGAGGCCAGCCTGAAGCCGAGCTGCCTTCCGCGGGCAGGCCTCCTTGGCGAAGGGAGAAAGCTGGGCCGCGGCAGGGTGGGGCGGAAGCCGCAGGAAGGCTGCCGGCCGGGCCTCAGGTGGGGGGGCCATCCTGGAAGGGGGCCCCCGACCCCGGCCTCGGCGAAGCACGCGCGGGGACATCGGAAGCAGCTTCTGCTGGGACCGAGCGGCCGGACCCACCGCAGAGCAAACCCACTCGCTCCGAGGCTGCGGGAGGCCTTCTGGCGGCAGCCCCGCTTGGCGGAGCCGGGCGCCCGCGCGCAGTCGAGCCCACCGGAGCCGGCGTTCGGAGGGCACCGGGCTGCACACCCGGCTCGCGGGGAGGTCGGGAGGGCGACGCCGGCCTGCAGGCCCACCTCTCCGGGGGCCGCCCTGAGCAGGGAGGCCAGCCTGAAACGGACGGGCGAAGGGCCGAGCCCCTGCCATGGGACTGTTTCAGCGGGACGCCTTGGCCCAGCAAGCCCCACTCCGTCCCGGGAGGAGAGAAGCGGCTGTGACCCCCTAGAAGCACGGAGCAAGGCGCCCAGCCCTCGCCTCTGGCACGCGCTTCCCGGAGGGGGCTCTGTCAGCTCCCCCTTCCCCGAAAGCACCGCGCCTGCTCTCAGACGCGGAAAGCGATGCAAACACCCTGCCGGCTGGGGCCTCCACCCCAGGGAGCTGCGGGTGCCGCCAGCACCTCGGGGCCGACAGCGGCTTCGGGGAGTCCAGGCGGTCGCACGCCTGGGCCTGAAAACCGAGGGAGACAGCAGGTCCCTCCAGGCCGAGCCACGGTGCGCTGCGGGGGAGAACGTCCGCCCAGGGAAAGACGAGTGCGAAGAGGGAAGCGGGCAGGAGAGAGGAAGGGCGCGCTTCGTGAGGCCCGAGCGCCCGGGCCGTGGGGCCGGCTTCTCCCGGGCCGGCGCCTCGCGTCCTCCCCGGGGAAGCGGTGGGCTGACTCGCCGTGGGTGGGGACGCCGTGGGTCAAGCCCCTCGACCTCCCCGGGAGAGACAAGGCAGGGTGGAATGCCATCCCCGTCCACGTCCGCACACACGTCGCTGCACGGAGAAGGAGGCCTTCTCGGCGCGGAGCCTGTTCACCTCGAGCGAGCACCACCGCCTTCCCTCCGAGAGGCCAGCCTGAAGCCGAGCTGCCTTCCGCGGGCAGGCCTCCTTGGCGAAGGGAGAAAGCTGGGCCGCGGCAGGGTGGGGCGGAAGCCGCAGGAAGGCTGCCGGCCGGGCCTCAGGTGGGGGGGCCATCCTGGAAGGGGGCCCCCGACCCCGGCCTCGGCGAAGCACGCGCGGGGACATCGGAAGCAGCTTCTGCTGGGACCGAGCGGCCGGACCCACCGCAGAGCAAACCCACTCGCTCCGAGGCTGCGGGAGGCCTTCTGGCGGCAGCCCCGCTTGGCGGAGCCGGGCGCCCGCGCGCAGTCGAGCCCACCGGAGCCGGCGTTCGGAGGGCACCGGGCTGCACACCCGGCTCGCGGGGAGGTCGGGAGGGCGACGCCGGCCTGCAGGCCCACCTCTCCGGGGGCCGCCCTGAGCAGGGAGGCCAGCCTGAAACGGACGGGCGAAGGGCCGAGCCCCTGCCATGGGACTGTTTCAGCGGGACGCCTTGGCCCAGCAAGCCCCACTCCGTCCCGGGAGGAGAGAAGCGGCTGTGACCCCCTAGAAGCACGGAGCAAGGCGCCCAGCCCTCGCCTCTGGCACGCGCTTCCCGGAGGGGGCTCTGTCAGCTCCCCCTTCCCCGAAAGCACCGCGCCTGCTCTCAGACGCGGAAAGCGATGCAAACACCCTGCCGGCTGGGGCCTCCACCCCAGGGAGCTGCGGGTGCCGCCAGCACCTCGGGGCCGACAGCGGCTTCGGGGAGTCCAGGCGGTCGCACGCCTGGGCCTGAAAACCGAGGGAGACAGCAGGTCCCTCCAGGCCGAGCCACGGTGCGCTGCGGGGGAGAACGTCCGCCCAGGGAAAGACGAGTGCGAAGAGGGAAGCGGGCAGGAGAGAGGAAGGGCGCGCTTCGTGAGGCCCGAGCGCCCGGGCCGTGGGGCCGGCTTCTCCCGGGCCGGCGCCTCGCGTCCTCCCCGGGGAAGCGGTGGGCTGACTCGCCGTGGGTGGGGACGCCGTGGGTCAAGCCCCTCGACCTCCCCGGGAGAGACAAGGCAGGGTGGAATGCCATCCCCGTCCACGTCCGCACACACGTCGCTGCACGGAGAAGGAGGCCTTCTCGGCGCGGAGCCTGTTCACCTCGAGCGAGCACCACCGCCTTCCCTCCGAGAGGCCAGCCTGAAGCCGAGCTGCCTTCCGCGGGCAGGCCTCCTTGGCGAAGGGAGAAAGCTGGGCCGCGGCAGGGTGGGGCGGAAGCCGCAGGAAGGCTGCCGGCCGGGCCTCAGGTGGGGGGGCCATCCTGGAAGGGGGCCCCCGACCCCGGCCTCGGCGAAGCACGCGCGGGGACATCGGAAGCAGCTTCTGCTGGGACCGAGCGGCCGGACCCACCGCAGAGCAAACCCACTCGCTCCGAGGCTGCGGGAGGCCTTCTGGCGGCAGCCCCGCTTGGCGGAGCCGGGCGCCCGCGCGCAGTCGAGCCCACCGGAGCCGGCGTTCGGAGGGCACCGGGCTGCACACCCGGCTCGCGGGGAGGTCGGGAGGGCGACGCCGGCCTGCAGGCCCACCTCTCCGGGGGCCGCCCTGAGCAGGGAGGCCAGCCTGAAACGGACGGGCGAAGGGCCGAGCCCCTGCCATGGGACTGTTTCAGCGGGACGCCTTGGCCCAGCAAGCCCCACTCCGTCCCGGGAGGAGAGAAGCGGCTGTGACCCCCTAGAAGCACGGAGCAAGGCGCCCAGCCCTCGCCTCTGGCACGCGCTTCCCGGAGGGGGCTCTGTCAGCTCCCCCTTCCCCGAAAGCACCGCGCCTGCTCTCAGACGCGGAAAGCGATGCAAACACCCTGCCGGCTGGGGCCTCCACCCCAGGGAGCTGCGGGTGCCGCCAGCACCTCGGGGCCGACAGCGGCTTCGGGGAGTCCAGGCGGTCGCACGCCTGGGCCTGAAAACCGAGGGAGACAGCAGGTCCCTCCAGGCCGAGCCACGGTGCGCTGCGGGGGAGAACGTCCGCCCAGGGAAAGACGAGTGCGAAGAGGGAAGCGGGCAGGAGAGAGGAAGGGCGCGCTTCGTGAGGCCCGAGCGCCCGGGCCGTGGGGCCGGCTTCTCCCGGGCCGGCGCCTCGCGTCCTCCCCGGGGAAGCGGTGGGCTGACTCGCCGTGGGTGGGGACGCCGTGGGTCAAGCCCCTCGACCTCCCCGGGAGAGACAAGGCAGGGTGGAATGCCATCCCCGTCCACGTCCGCACACACGTCGCTGCACGGAGAAGGAGGCCTTCTCGGCGCGGAGCCTGTTCACCTCGAGCGAGCACCACCGCCTTCCCTCCGAGAGGCCAGCCTGAAGCCGAGCTGCCTTCCGCGGGCAGGCCTCCTTGGCGAAGGGAGAAAGCTGGGCCGCGGCAGGGTGGGGCGGAAGCCGCAGGAAGGCTGCCGGCCGGGCCTCAGGTGGGGGGGCCATCCTGGAAGGGGGCCCCCGACCCCGGCCTCGGCGAAGCACGCGCGGGGACATCGGAAGCAGCTTCTGCTGGGACCGAGCGGCCGGACCCACCGCAGAGCAAACCCACTCGCTCCGAGGCTGCGGGAGGCCTTCTGGCGGCAGCCCCGCTTGGCGGAGCCGGGCGCCCGCGCGCAGTCGAGCCCACCGGAGCCGGCGTTCGGAGGGCACCGGGCTGCACACCCGGCTCGCGGGGAGGTCGGGAGGGCGACGCCGGCCTGCAGGCCCACCTCTCCGGGGGCCGCCCTGAGCAGGGAGGCCAGCCTGAAACGGACGGGCGAAGGGCCGAGCCCCTGCCATGGGACTGTTTCAGCGGGACGCCTTGGCCCAGCAAGCCCCACTCCGTCCCGGGAGGAGAGAAGCGGCTGTGACCCCCTAGAAGCACGGAGCAAGGCGCCCAGCCCTCGCCTCTGGCACGCGCTTCCCGGAGGGGGCTCTGTCAGCTCCCCCTTCCCCGAAAGCACCGCGCCTGCTCTCAGACGCGGAAAGCGATGCAAACACCCTGCCGGCTGGGGCCTCCACCCCAGGGAGCTGCGGGTGCCGCCAGCACCTCGGGGCCGACAGCGGCTTCGGGGAGTCCAGGCGGTCGCACGCCTGGGCCTGAAAACCGAGGGAGACAGCAGGTCCCTCCAGGCCGAGCCACGGTGCGCTGCGGGGGAGAACGTCCGCCCAGGGAAAGACGAGTGCGAAGAGGGAAGCGGGCAGGAGAGAGGAAGGGCGCGCTTCGTGAGGCCCGAGCGCCCGGGCCGTGGGGCCGGCTTCTCCCGGGCCGGCGCCTCGCGTCCTCCCCGGGGAAGCGGTGGGCTGACTCGCCGTGGGTGGGGACGCCGTGGGTCAAGCCCCTCGACCTCCCCGGGAGAGACAAGGCAGGGTGGAATGCCATCCCCGTCCACGTCCGCACACACGTCGCTGCACGGAGAAGGAGGCCTTCTCGGCGCGGAGCCTGTTCACCTCGAGCGAGCACCACCGCCTTCCCTCCGAGAGGCCAGCCTGAAGCCGAGCTGCCTTCCGCGGGCAGGCCTCCTTGGCGAAGGGAGAAAGCTGGGCCGCGGCAGGGTGGGGCGGAAGCCGCAGGAAGGCTGCCGGCCGGGCCTCAGGTGGGGGGGCCATCCTGGAAGGGGGCCCCCGACCCCGGCCTCGGCGAAGCACGCGCGGGGACATCGGAAGCAGCTTCTGCTGGGACCGAGCGGCCGGACCCACCGCAGAGCAAACCCACTCGCTCCGAGGCTGCGGGAGGCCTTCTGGCGGCAGCCCCGCTTGGCGGAGCCGGGCGCCCGCGCGCAGTCGAGCCCACCGGAGCCGGCGTTCGGAGGGCACCGGGCTGCACACCCGGCTCGCGGGGAGGTCGGGAGGGCGACGCCGGCCTGCAGGCCCACCTCTCCGGGGGCCGCCCTGAGCAGGGAGGCCAGCCTGAAACGGACGGGCGAAGGGCCGAGCCCCTGCCATGGGACTGTTTCAGCGGGACGCCTTGGCCCAGCAAGCCCCACTCCGTCCCGGGAGGAGAGAAGTGGCTGTGACCCCCTAGAAGCACGGAGCAAGGCGCCCAGCCCTCGCCTCTGGCACGCGCTTCCCGGAGGGGGCTCTGTCAGCTCCCCCTTCCCCGAAAGCACCGCGCCTGCTCTCAGACGCGGAAAGCGATGCAAACACCCTGCCGGCTGGGGCCTCCACCCCAGGGAGCTGCGGGTGCCGCCAGCACCTCGGGGCCGACAGCGGCTTCGGGGAGTCCAGGCGGTCGCACGCCTGGGCCTGAAAACCGAGGGAGACAGCAGGTCCCTCCAGGCCGAGCCACGGTGCGCTGCGGGGGAGAACGTCCGCCCAGGGAAAGACGAGTGCGAAGAGGGAAGCGGGCAGGAGAGAGGAAGGGCGCGCTTCGTGAGGCCCGAGCGCCCGGGCCGTGGGGCCGGCTTCTCCCGGGCCGGCGCCTCGCGTCCTCCCCGGGGAAGCGGTGGGCTGACTCGCCGTGGGTGGGGACGCCGTGGGTCAAGCCCCTCGACCTCCCCGGGAGAGACAAGGCAGGGTGGAATGCCATCCCCGTCCACGTCCGCACACACGTCGCTGCACGGAGAAGGAGGCCTTCTCGGCGCGGAGCCTGTTCACCTCGAGCGAGCACCACCGCCTTCCCTCCGAGAGGCCAGCCTGAAGCCGAGCTGCCTTCCGCGGGCAGGCCTCCTTGGCGAAGGGAGAAAGCTGGGCCGCGGCAGGGTGGGGCGGAAGCCGCAGGAAGGCTGCCGGCCGGGCCTCAGGTGGGGGGGCCATCCTGGAAGGGGGCCCCCGACCCCGGCCTCGGCGAAGCACGCGCGGGGACATCGGAAGCAGCTTCTGCTGGGACCGAGCGGCCGGACCCACCGCAGAGCAAACCCACTCGCTCCGAGGCTGCGGGAGGCCTTCTGGCGGCAGCCCCGCTTGGCGGAGCCGGGCGCCCGCGCGCAGTCGAGCCCACCGGAGCCGGCGTTCGGAGGGCACCGGGCTGCACACCCGGCTCGCGGGGAGGTCGGGAGGGCGACGCCGGCCTGCAGGCCCACCTCTCCGGGGGCCGCCCTGAGCAGGGAGGCCAGCCTGAAACGGACGGGCGAAGGGCCGAGCCCCTGCCATGGGACTGTTTCAGCGGGACGCCTTGGCCCAGCAAGCCCCACTCCGTCCCGGGAGGAGAGAAGCGGCTGTGACCCCCTAGAAGCACGGAGCAAGGCGCCCAGCCCTCGCCTCTGGCACGCGCTTCCCGGAGGGGGCTCTGTCAGCTCCCCCTTCCCCGAAAGCACCGCGCCTGCTCTCAGACGCGGAAAGCGATGCAAACACCCTGCCGGCTGGGGCCTCCACCCCAGGGAGCTGCGGGTGCCGCCAGCACCTCGGGGCCGACAGCGGCTTCGGGGAGTCCAGGCGGTCGCACGCCTGGGCCTGAAAACCGAGGGAGACAGCAGGTCCCTCCAGGCCGAGCCACGGTGCGCTGCGGGGGAGAACGTCCGCCCAGGGAAAGACGAGTGCGAAGAGGGAAGCGGGCAGGAGAGAGGAAGGGCGCGCTTCGTGAGGCCCGAGCGCCCGGGCCGTGGGGCCGGCTTCTCCCGGGCCGGCGCCTCGCGTCCTCCCCGGGGAAGCGGTGGGCTGACTCGCCGTGGGTGGGGACGCCGTGGGTCAAGCCCCTCGACCTCCCCGGGAGAGACAAGGCAGGGTGGAATGCCATCCCCGTCCACGTCCGCACACACGTCGCTGCACGGAGAAGGAGGCCTTCTCGGCGCGGAGCCTGTTCACCTCGAGCGAGCACCACCGCCTTCCCTCCGAGAGGCCAGCCTGAAGCCGAGCTGCCTTCCGCGGGCAGGCCTCCTTGGCGAAGGGAGAAAGCTGGGCCGCGGCAGGGTGGGGCGGAAGCCGCAGGAAGGCTGCCGGCCGGGCCTCAGGTGGGGGGGCCATCCTGGAAGGGGGCCCCCGACCCCGGCCTCGGCGAAGCACGCGCGGGGACATCGGAAGCAGCTTCTGCTGGGACCGAGCGGCCGGACCCACCGCAGAGCAAACCCACTCGCTCCGAGGCTGCGGGAGGCCTTCTGGCGGCAGCCCCGCTTGGCGGAGCCGGGCGCCCGCGCGCAGTCGAGCCCACCGGAGCCGGCGTTCGGAGGGCACCGGGCTGCACACCCGGCTCGCGGGGAGGTCGGGAGGGCGACGCCGGCCTGCAGGCCCACCTCTCCGGGGGCCGCCCTGAGCAGGGAGGCCAGCCTGAAACGGACGGGCGAAGGGCCGAGCCCCTGCCATGGGACTGTTTCAGCGGGACGCCTTGGCCCAGCAAGCCCCACTCCGTCCCGGGAGGAGAGAAGCGGCTGTGACCCCCTAGAAGCACGGAGCAAGGCGCCCAGCCCTCGCCTCTGGCACGCGCTTCCCGGAGGGGGCTCTGTCAGCTCCCCCTTCCCCGAAAGCACCGCGCCTGCTCTCAGACGCGGAAAGCGATGCAAACACCCTGCCGGCTGGGGCCTCCACCCCAGGGAGCTGCGGGTGCCGCCAGCACCTCGGGGCCGACAGCGGCTTCGGGGAGTCCAGGCGGTCGCACGCCTGGGCCTGAAAACCGAGGGAGACAGCAGGTCCCTCCAGGCCGAGCCACGGTGCGCTGCGGGGGAGAACGTCCGCCCAGGGAAAGACGAGTGCGAAGAGGGAAGCGGGCAGGAGAGAGGAAGGGCGCGCTTCGTGAGGCCCGAGCGCCCGGGCCGTGGGGCCGGCTTCTCCCGGGCCGGCGCCTCGCGTCCTCCCCGGGGAAGCGGTGGGCTGACTCGCCGTGGGTGGGGACGCCGTGGGTCAAGCCCCTCGACCTCCCCGGGAGAGACAAGGCAGGGTGGAATGCCATCCCCGTCCACGTCCGCACACACGTCGCTGCACGGAGAAGGAGGCCTTCTCGGCGCGGAGCCTGTTCACCTCGAGCGAGCACCACCGCCTTCCCTCCGAGAGGCCAGCCTGAAGCCGAGCTGCCTTCCGCGGGCAGGCCTCCTTGGCGAAGGGAGAAAGCTGGGCCGCGGCAGGGTGGGGCGGAAGCCGCAGGAAGGCTGCCGGCCGGGCCTCAGGTGGGGGGGCCATCCTGGAAGGGGGCCCCCGACCCCGGCCTCGGCGAAGCACGCGCGGGGACATCGGAAGCAGCTTCTGCTGGGACCGAGCGGCCGGACCCACCGCAGAGCAAACCCACTCGCTCCGAGGCTGCGGGAGGCCTTCTGGCGGCAGCCCCGCTTGGCGGAGCCGGGCGCCCGCGCGCAGTCGAGCCCACCGGAGCCGGCGTTCGGAGGGCACCGGGCTGCACACCCGGCTCGCGGGGAGGTCGGGAGGGCGACGCCGGCCTGCAGGCCCACCTCTCCGGGGGCCGCCCTGAGCAGGGAGGCCAGCCTGAAACGGACGGGCGAAGGGCCGAGCCCCTGCCATGGGACTGTTTCAGCGGGACGCCTTGGCCCAGCAAGCCCCACTCCGTCCCGGGAGGAGAGAAGCGGCTGTGACCCCCTAGAAGCACGGAGCAAGGCGCCCAGCCCTCGCCTCTGGCACGCGCTTCCCGGAGGGGGCTCTGTCAGCTCCCCCTTCCCCGAAAGCACCGCGCCTGCTCTCAGACGCGGAAAGCGATGCAAACACCCTGCCGGCTGGGGCCTCCACCCCAGGGAGCTGCGGGTGCCGCCAGCACCTCGGGGCCGACAGCGGCTTCGGGGAGTCCAGGCGGTCGCACGCCTGGGCCTGAAAACCGAGGGAGACAGCAGGTCCCTCCAGGCCGAGCCACGGTGCGCTGCGGGGGAGAACGTCCGCCCAGGGAAAGACGAGTGCGAAGAGGGAAGCGGGCAGGAGAGAGGAAGGGCGCGCTTCGTGAGGCCCGAGCGCCCGGGCCGTGGGGCCGGCTTCTCCCGGGCCGGCGCCTCGCGTCCTCCCCGGGGAAGCGGTGGGCTGACTCGCCGTGGGTGGGGACGCCGTGGGTCAAGCCCCTCGACCTCCCCGGGAGAGACAAGGCAGGGTGGAATGCCATCCCCGTCCACGTCCGCACACACGTCGCTGCACGGAGAAGGAGGCCTTCTCGGCGCGGAGCCTGTTCACCTCGAGCGAGCACCACCGCCTTCCCTCCGAGAGGCCAGCCTGAAGCCGAGCTGCCTTCCGCGGGCAGGCCTCCTTGGCGAAGGGAGAAAGCTGGGCCGCGGCAGGGTGGGGCGGAAGCCGCAGGAAGGCTGCCGGCCGGGCCTCAGGTGGGGGGGCCATCCTGGAAGGGGGCCCCCGACCCCGGCCTCGGCGAAGCACGCGCGGGGACATCGGAAGCAGCTTCTGCTGGGACCGAGCGGCTGGACCCACCGCAGAGCAAACCCACTCGCTCCGAGGCTGCGGGAGGCCTTCTGGCGGCAGCCCCGCTTGGCGGAGCCGGGCGCCCGCGCGCAGTCGAGCCCACCGGAGCCGGCGTTCGGAGGGCACCGGGCTGCACACCCGGCTCGCGGGGAGGTCGGGAGGGCGACGCCGGCCTGCAGGCCCACCTCTCCGGGGGCCGCCCTGAGCAGGGAGGCCAGCCTGAAACGGACGGGCGAAGGGCCGAGCCCCTGCCATGGGACTGTTTCAGCGGGACGCCTTGGCCCAGCAAGCCCCACTCCGTCCCGGGAGGAGAGAAGCGGCTGTGACCCCCTAGAAGCACGGAGCAAGGCGCCCAGCCCTCGCCTCTGGCACGCGCTTCCCGGAGGGGGCTCTGTCAGCTCCCCCTTCCCCGAAAGCACCGCGCCTGCTCTCAGACGCGGAAAGCGATGCAAACACCCTGCCGGCTGGGGCCTCCACCCCAGGGAGCTGCGGGTGCCGCCAGCACCTCGGGGCCGACAGCGGCTTCGGGGAGTCCAGGCGGTCGCACGCCTGGGCCTGAAAACCGAGGGAGACAGCAGGTCCCTCCAGGCCGAGCCACGGTGCGCTGCGGGGGAGAACGTCCGCCCAGGGAAAGACGAGTGCGAAGAGGGAAGCGGGCAGGAGAGAGGAAGGGCGCGCTTCGTGAGGCCCGAGCGCCCGGGCCGTGGGGCCGGCTTCTCCCGGGCCGGCGCCTCGCGTCCTCCCCGGGGAAGCGGTGGGCTGACTCGCCGTGGGTGGGGACGCCGTGGGTCAAGCCCCTCGACCTCCCCGGGAGAGACAAGGCAGGGTGGAATGCCATCCCCGTCCACGTCCGCACACACGTCGCTGCACGGAGAAGGAGGCCTTCTCGGCGCGGAGCCTGTTCACCTCGAGCGAGCACCACCGCCTTCCCTCCGAGAGGCCAGCCTGAAGCCGAGCTGCCTTCCGCGGGCAGGCCTCCTTGGCGAAGGGAGAAAGCTGGGCCGCGGCAGGGTGGGGCGGAAGCCGCAGGAAGGCTGCCGGCCGGGCCTCAGGTGGGGGGGCCATCCTGGAAGGGGGCCCCCGACCCCGGCCTCGGCGAAGCACGCGCGGGGACATCGGAAGCAGCTTCTGCTGGGACCGAGCGGCCGGACCCACCGCAGAGCAAACCCACTCGCTCCGAGGCTGCGGGAGGCCTTCTGGCGGCAGCCCCGCTTGGCGGAGCCGGGCGCCCGCGCGCAGTCGAGCCCACCGGAGCCGGCGTTCGGAGGGCACCGGGCTGCACACCCGGCTCGCGGGGAGGTCGGGAGGGCGACGCCGGCCTGCAGGCCCACCTCTCCGGGGGCCGCCCTGAGCAGGGAGGCCAGCCTGAAACGGACGGGCGAAGGGCCGAGCCCCTGCCATGGGACTGTTTCAGCGGGACGCCTTGGCCCAGCAAGCCCCACTCCGTCCCGGGAGGAGAGAAGCGGCTGTGACCCCCTAGAAGCACGGAGCAAGGCGCCCAGCCCTCGCCTCTGGCACGCGCTTCCCGGAGGGGGCTCTGTCAGCTCCCCCTTCCCCGAAAGCACCGCGCCTGCTCTCAGACGCGGAAAGCGATGCAAACACCCTGCCGGCTGGGGCCTCCACCCCAGGGAGCTGCGGGTGCCGCCAGCACCTCGGGGCCGACAGCGGCTTCGGGGAGTCCAGGCGGTCGCACGCCTGGGCCTGAAAACCGAGGGAGACAGCAGGTCCCTCCAGGCCGAGCCACGGTGCGCTGCGGGGGAGAACGTCCGCCCAGGGAAAGACGAGTGCGAAGAGGGAAGCGGGCAGGAGAGAGGAAGGGCGCGCTTCGTGAGGCCCGAGCGCCCGGGCCGTGGGGCCGGCTTCTCCCGGGCCGGCGCCTCGCGTCCTCCCCGGGGAAGCGGTGGGCTGACTCGCCGTGGGTGGGGACGCCGTGGGTCAAGCCCCTCGACCTCCCCGGGAGAGACAAGGCAGGGTGGAATGCCATCCCCGTCCACGTCCGCACACACGTCGCTGCACGGAGAAGGAGGCCTTCTCGGCGCGGAGCCTGTTCACCTCGAGCGAGCACCACCGCCTTCCCTCCGAGAGGCCAGCCTGAAGCCGAGCTGCCTTCCGCGGGCAGGCCTCCTTGGCGAAGGGAGAAAGCTGGGCCGTGGCAGGGTGGGGCGGAAGCCGCAGGAAGGCTGCCGGCCGGGCCTCAGGTGGGGGGGCCATCCTGGAAGGGGGCCCCCGACCCCGGCCTCGGCGAAGCACGCGCGGGGACATCGGAAGCAGCTTCTGCTGGGACCGAGCGGCCGGACCCACCGCAGAGCAAACCCACTCGCTCCGAGGCTGCGGGAGGCCTTCTGGCGGCAGCCCCGCTTGGCGGAGCCGGGCGCCCGCGCGCAGTCGAGCCCACCGGAGCCGGCGTTCGGAGGGCACCGGGCTGCACACCCGGCTCGCGGGGAGGTCGGGAGGGCGACGCCGGCCTGCAGGCCCACCTCTCCGGGGGCCGCCCTGAGCAGGGAGGCCAGCCTGAAACGGACGGGCGAAGGGCCGAGCCCCTGCCATGGGACTGTTTCAGCGGGACGCCTTGGCCCAGCAAGCCCCACTCCGTCCCGGGAGGAGAGAAGCGGCTGTGACCCCCTAGAAGCACGGAGCAAGGCGCCCAGCCCTCGCCTCTGGCACGCGCTTCCCGGAGGGGGCTCTGTCAGCTCCCCCTTCCCCGAAAGCACCGCGCCTGCTCTCAGACGCGGAAAGCGATGCAAACACCCTGCCGGCTGGGGCCTCCACCCCAGGGAGCTGCGGGTGCCGCCAGCACCTCGGGGCCGACAGCGGCTTCGGGGAGTCCAGGCGGTCGCACGCCTGGGCCTGAAAACCGAGGGAGACAGCAGGTCCCTCCAGGCCGAGCCACGGTGCGCTGCGGGGGAGAACGTCCGCCCAGGGAAAGACGAGTGCGAAGAGGGAAGCGGGCAGGAGAGAGGAAGGGCGCGCTTCGTGAGGCCCGAGCGCCCGGGCCGTGGGGCCGGCTTCTCCCGGGCCGGCGCCTCGCGTCCTCCCCGGGGAAGCGGTGGGCTGACTCGCCGTGGGTGGGGACGCCGTGGGTCAAGCCCCTCGACCTCCCCGGGAGAGACAAGGCAGGGTGGAATGCCATCCCCGTCCACGTCCGCACACACGTCGCTGCACGGAGAAGGAGGCCTTCTCGGCGCGGAGCCTGTTCACCTCGAGCGAGCACCACCGCCTTCCCTCCGAGAGGCCAGCCTGAAGCCGAGCTGCCTTCCGCGGGCAGGCCTCCTTGGCGAAGGGAGAAAGCTGGGCCGCGGCAGGGTGGGGCGGAAGCCGCAGGAAGGCTGCCGGCCGGGCCTCAGGTGGGGGGGCCATCCTGGAAGGGGGCCCCCGACCCCGGCCTCGGCGAAGCACGCGCGGGGACATCGGAAGCAGCTTCTGCTGGGACCGAGCGGCCGGACCCACCGCAGAGCAAACCCACTCGCTCCGAGGCTGCGGGAGGCCTTCTGGCGGCAGCCCCGCTTGGCGGAGCCGGGCGCCCGCGCGCAGTCGAGCCCACCGGAGCCGGCGTTCGGAGGGCACCGGGCTGCACACCCGGCTCGCGGGGAGGTCGGGAGGGCGACGCCGGCCTGCAGGCCCACCTCTCCGGGGGCCGCCCTGAGCAGGGAGGCCAGCCTGAAACGGACGGGCGAAGGGCCGAGCCCCTGCCATGGGACTGTTTCAGCGGGACGCCTTGGCCCAGCAAGCCCCACTCCGTCCCGGGAGGAGAGAAGCGGCTGTGACCCCCTAGAAGCACGGAGCAAGGCGCCCAGCCCTCGCCTCTGGCACGCGCTTCCCGGAGGGGGCTCTGTCAGCTCCCCCTTCCCCGAAAGCACCGCGCCTGCTCTCAGACGCGGAAAGCGATGCAAACACCCTGCCGGCTGGGGCCTCCACCCCAGGGAGCTGCGGGTGCCGCCAGCACCTCGGGGCCGACAGCGGCTTCGGGGAGTCCAGGCGGTCGCACGCCTGGGCCTGAAAACCGAGGGAGACAGCAGGTCCCTCCAGGCCGAGCCACGGTGCGCTGCGGGGGAGAACGTCCGCCCAGGGAAAGACGAGTGCGAAGAGGGAAGCGGGCAGGAGAGAGGAAGGGCGCGCTTCGTGAGGCCCGAGCGCCCGGGCCGTGGGGCCGGCTTCTCCCGGGCCGGCGCCTCGCGTCCTCCCCGGGGAAGCGGTGGGCTGACTCGCCGTGGGTGGGGACGCCGTGGGTCAAGCCCCTCGACCTCCCCGGGAGAGACAAGGCAGGGTGGAATGCCATCCCCGTCCACGTCCGCACACACGTCGCTGCACGGAGAAGGAGGCCTTCTCGGCGCGGAGCCTGTTCACCTCGAGCGAGCACCACCGCCTTCCCTCCGAGAGGCCAGCCTGAAGCCGAGCTGCCTTCCGCGGGCAGGCCTCCTTGGCGAAGGGAGAAAGCTGGGCCGCGGCAGGGTGGGGCGGAAGCCGCAGGAAGGCTGCCGGCCGGGCCTCAGGTGGGGGGGCCATCCTGGAAGGGGGCCCCCGACCCCGGCCTCGGCGAAGCACGCGCGGGGACATCGGAAGCAGCTTCTGCTGGGACCGAGCGGCCGGACCCACCGCAGAGCAAACCCACTCGCTCCGAGGCTGCGGGAGGCCTTCTGGCGGCAGCCCCGCTTGGCGGAGCCGGGCGCCCGCGCGCAGTCGAGCCCACCGGAGCCGGCGTTCGGAGGGCACCGGGCTGCACACCCGGCTCGCGGGGAGGTCGGGAGGGCGACGCCGGCCTGCAGGCCCACCTCTCCGGGGGCCGCCCTGAGCAGGGAGGCCAGCCTGAAACGGACGGGCGAAGGGCCGAGCCCCTGCCATGGGACTGTTTCAGCGGGACGCCTTGGCCCAGCAAGCCCCACTCCGTCCCGGGAGGAGAGAAGCGGCTGTGACCCCCTAGAAGCACGGAGCAAGGCGCCCAGCCCTCGCCTCTGGCACGCGCTTCCCGGAGGGGGCTCTGTCAGCTCCCCCTTCCCCGAAAGCACCGCGCCTGCTCTCAGACGCGGAAAGCGATGCAAACACCCTGCCGGCTGGGGCCTCCACCCCAGGGAGCTGCGGGTGCCGCCAGCACCTCGGGGCCGACAGCGGCTTCGGGGAGTCCAGGCGGTCGCACGCCTGGGCCTGAAAACCGAGGGAGACAGCAGGTCCCTCCAGGCCGAGCCACGGTGCGCTGCGGGGGAGAACGTCCGCCCAGGGAAAGACGAGTGCGAAGAGGGAAGCGGGCAGGAGAGAGGAAGGGCGCGCTTCGTGAGGCCCGAGCGCCCGGGCCGTGGGGCCGGCTTCTCCCGGGCCGGCGCCTCGCGTCCTCCCCGGGGAAGCGGTGGGCTGACTCGCCGTGGGTGGGGACGCCGTGGGTCAAGCCCCTCGACCTCCCCGGGAGAGACAAGGCAGGGTGGAATGCCATCCCCGTCCACGTCCGCACACACGTCGCTGCACGGAGAAGGAGGCCTTCTCGGCGCGGAGCCTGTTCACCTCGAGCGAGCACCACCGCCTTCCCTCCGAGAGGCCAGCCTGAAGCCGAGCTGCCTTCCGCGGGCAGGCCTCCTTGGCGAAGGGAGAAAGCTGGGCCGCGGCAGGGTGGGGCGGAAGCCGCAGGAAGGCTGCCGGCCGGGCCTCAGGTGGGGGGGCCATCCTGGAAGGGGGCCCCCGACCCCGGCCTCGGCGAAGCACGCGCGGGGACATCGGAAGCAGCTTCTGCTGGGACCGAGCGGCCGGACCCACCGCAGAGCAAACCCACTCGCTCCGAGGCTGCGGGAGGCCTTCTGGCGGCAGCCCCGCTTGGCGGAGCCGGGCGCCCGCGCGCAGTCGAGCCCACCGGAGCCGGCGTTCGGAGGGCACCGGGCTGCACACCCGGCTCGCGGGGAGGTCGGGAGGGCGACGCCGGCCTGCAGGCCCACCTCTCCGGGGGCCGCCCTGAGCAGGGAGGCCAGCCTGAAACGGACGGGCGAAGGGCCGAGCCCCTGCCATGGGACTGTTTCAGCGGGACGCCTTGGCCCAGCAAGCCCCACTCCGTCCCGGGAGGAGAGAAGCGGCTGTGACCCCCTAGAAGCACGGAGCAAGGCGCCCAGCCCTCGCCTCTGGCACGCGCTTCCCGGAGGGGGCTCTGTCAGCTCCCCCTTCCCCGAAAGCACCGCGCCTGCTCTCAGACGCGGAAAGCGATGCAAACACCCTGCCGGCTGGGGCCTCCACCCCAGGGAGCTGCGGGTGCCGCCAGCACCTCGGGGCCGACAGCGGCTTCGGGGAGTCCAGGCGGTCGCACGCCTGGGCCTGAAAACCGAGGGAGACAGCAGGTCCCTCCAGGCCGAGCCACGGTGCGCTGCGGGGGAGAACGTCCGCCCAGGGAAAGACGAGTGCGAAGAGGGAAGCGGGCAGGAGAGAGGAAGGGCGCGCTTCGTGAGGCCCGAGCGCCCGGGCCGTGGGGCCGGCTTCTCCCGGGCCGGCGCCTCGCGTCCTCCCCGGGGAAGCGGTGGGCTGACTCGCCGTGGGTGGGGACGCCGTGGGTCAAGCCCCTCGACCTCCCCGGGAGAGACAAGGCAGGGTGGAATGCCATCCCCGTCCACGTCCGCACACACGTCGCTGCACGGAGAAGGAGGCCTTCTCGGCGCGGAGCCTGTTCACCTCGAGCGAGCACCACCGCCTTCCCTCCGAGAGGCCAGCCTGAAGCCGAGCTGCCTTCCGCGGGCAGGCCTCCTTGGCGAAGGGAGAAAGCTGGGCCGCGGCAGGGTGGGGCGGAAGCCGCAGGAAGGCTGCCGGCCGGGCCTCAGGTGGGGGGGCCATCCTGGAAGGGGGCCCCCGACCCCGGCCTCGGCGAAGCACGCGCGGGGACATCGGAAGCAGCTTCTGCTGGGACCGAGCGGCCGGACCCACCGCAGAGCAAACCCACTCGCTCCGAGGCTGCGGGAGGCCTTCTGGCGGCAGCCCCGCTTGGCGGAGCCGGGCGCCCGCGCGCAGTCGAGCCCACCGGAGCCGGCGTTCGGAGGGCACCGGGCTGCACACCCGGCTCGCGGGGAGGTCGGGAGGGCGACGCCGGCCTGCAGGCCCACCTCTCCGGGGGCCGCCCTGAGCAGGGAGGCCAGCCTGAAACGGACGGGCGAAGGGCCGAGCCCCTGCCATGGGACTGTTTCAGCGGGACGCCTTGGCCCAGCAAGCCCCACTCCGTCCCGGGAGGAGAGAAGCGGCTGTGACCCCCTAGAAGCACGGAGCAAGGCGCCCAGCCCTCGCCTCTGGCACGCGCTTCCCGGAGGGGGCTCTGTCAGCTCCCCCTTCCCCGAAAGCACCGCGCCTGCTCTCAGACGCGGAAAGCGATGCAAACACCCTGCCGGCTGGGGCCTCCACCCCAGGGAGCTGCGGGTGCCGCCAGCACCTCGGGGCCGACAGCGGCTTCGGGGAGTCCAGGCGGTCGCACGCCTGGGCCTGAAAACCGAGGGAGACAGCAGGTCCCTCCAGGCCGAGCCACGGTGCGCTGCGGGGGAGAACGTCCGCCCAGGGAAAGACGAGTGCGAAGAGGGAAGCGGGCAGGAGAGAGGAAGGGCGCGCTTCGTGAGGCCCGAGCGCCCGGGCCGTGGGGCCGGCTTCTCCCGGGCCGGCGCCTCGCGTCCTCCCCGGGGAAGCGGTGGGCTGACTCGCCGTGGGTGGGGACGCCGTGGGTCAAGCCCCTCGACCTCCCCGGGAGAGACAAGGCAGGGTGGAATGCCATCCCCGTCCACGTCCGCACACACGTCGCTGCACGGAGAAGGAGGCCTTCTCGGCGCGGAGCCTGTTCACCTCGAGCGAGCACCACCGCCTTCCCTCCGAGAGGCCAGCCTGAAGCCGAGCTGCCTTCCGCGGGCAGGCCTCCTTGGCGAAGGGAGAAAGCTGGGCCGCGGCAGGGTGGGGCGGAAGCCGCAGGAAGGCTGCCGGCCGGGCCTCAGGTGGGGGGGCCATCCTGGAAGGGGGCCCCCGACCCCGGCCTCGGCGAAGCACGCGCGGGGACATCGGAAGCAGCTTCTGCTGGGACCGAGCGGCCGGACCCACCGCAGAGCAAACCCACTCGCTCCGAGGCTGCGGGAGGCCTTCTGGCGGCAGCCCCGCTTGGCGGAGCCGGGCGCCCGCGCGCAGTCGAGCCCACCGGAGCCGGCGTTCGGAGGGCACCGGGCTGCACACCCGGCTCGCGGGGAGGTCGGGAGGGCGACGCCGGCCTGCAGGCCCACCTCTCCGGGGGCCGCCCTGAGCAGGGAGGCCAGCCTGAAACGGACGGGCGAAGGGCCGAGCCCCTGCCATGGGACTGTTTCAGCGGGACGCCTTGGCCCAGCAAGCCCCACTCCGTCCCGGGAGGAGAGAAGCGGCTGTGACCCCCTAGAAGCACGGAGCAAGGCGCCCAGCCCTCGCCTCTGGCACGCGCTTCCCGGAGGGGGCTCTGTCAGCTCCCCCTTCCCCGAAAGCACCGCGCCTGCTCTCAGACGCGGAAAGCGATGCAAACACCCTGCCGGCTGGGGCCTCCACCCCAGGGAGCTGCGGGTGCCGCCAGCACCTCGGGGCCGACAGCGGCTTCGGGGAGTCCAGGCGGTCGCACGCCTGGGCCTGAAAACCGAGGGAGACAGCAGGTCCCTCCAGGCCGAGCCACGGTGCGCTGCGGGGGAGAACGTCCGCCCAGGGAAAGACGAGTGCGAAGAGGGAAGCGGGCAGGAGAGAGGAAGGGCGCGCTTCGTGAGGCCCGAGCGCCCGGGCCGTGGGGCCGGCTTCTCCCGGGCCGGCGCCTCGCGTCCTCCCCGGGGAAGCGGTGGGCTGACTCGCCGTGGGTGGGGACGCCGTGGGTCAAGCCCCTCGACCTCCCCGGGAGAGACAAGGCAGGGTGGAATGCCATCCCCGTCCACGTCCGCACACACGTCGCTGCACGGAGAAGGAGGCCTTCTCGGCGCGGAGCCTGTTCACCTCGAGCGAGCACCACCGCCTTCCCTCCGAGAGGCCAGCCTGAAGCCGAGCTGCCTTCCGCGGGCAGGCCTCCTTGGCGAAGGGAGAAAGCTGGGCCGCGGCAGGGTGGGGCGGAAGCCGCAGGAAGGCTGCCGGCCGGGCCTCAGGTGGGGGGGCCATCCTGGAAGGGGGCCCCCGACCCCGGCCTCGGCGAAGCACGCGCGGGGACATCGGAAGCAGCTTCTGCTGGGACCGAGCGGCCGGACCCACCGCAGAGCAAACCCACTCGCTCCGAGGCTGCGGGAGGCCTTCTGGCGGCAGCCCCGCTTGGCGGAGCCGGGCGCCCGCGCGCAGTCGAGCCCACCGGAGCCGGCGTTCGGAGGGCACCGGGCTGCACACCCGGCTCGCGGGGAGGTCGGGAGGGCGACGCCGGCCTGCAGGCCCACCTCTCCGGGGGCCGCCCTGAGCAGGGAGGCCAGCCTGAAACGGACGGGCGAAGGGCCGAGCCCCTGCCATGGGACTGTTTCAGCGGGACGCCTTGGCCCAGCAAGCCCCACTCCGTCCCGGGAGGAGAGAAGCGGCTGTGACCCCCTAGAAGCACGGAGCAAGGCGCCCAGCCCTCGCCTCTGGCACGCGCTTCCCGGAGGGGGCTCTGTCAGCTCCCCCTTCCCCGAAAGCACCGCGCCTGCTCTCAGACGCGGAAAGCGATGCAAACACCCTGCCGGCTGGGGCCTCCACCCCAGGGAGCTGCGGGTGCCGCCAGCACCTCGGGGCCGACAGCGGCTTCGGGGAGTCCAGGCGGTCGCACGCCTGGGCCTGAAAACCGAGGGAGACAGCAGGTCCCTCCAGGCCGAGCCACGGTGCGCTGCGGGGGAGAACGTCCGCCCAGGGAAAGACGAGTGCGAAGAGGGAAGCGGGCAGGAGAGAGGAAGGGCGCGCTTCGTGAGGCCCGAGCGCCCGGGCCGTGGGGCCGGCTTCTCCCGGGCCGGCGCCTCGCGTCCTCCCCGGGGAAGCGGTGGGCTGACTCGCCGTGGGTGGGGACGCCGTGGGTCAAGCCCCTCGACCTCCCCGGGAGAGACAAGGCAGGGTGGAATGCCATCCCCGTCCACGTCCGCACACACGTCGCTGCACGGAGAAGGAGGCCTTCTCGGCGCGGAGCCTGTTCACCTCGAGCGAGCACCACCGCCTTCCCTCCGAGAGGCCAGCCTGAAGCCGAGCTGCCTTCCGCGGGCAGGCCTCCTTGGCGAAGGGAGAAAGCTGGGCCGCGGCAGGGTGGGGCGGAAGCCGCAGGAAGGCTGCCGGCCGGGCCTCAGGTGGGGGGGCCATCCTGGAAGGGGGCCCCCGACCCCGGCCTCGGCGAAGCACGCGCGGGGACATCGGAAGCAGCTTCTGCTGGGACCGAGCGGCCGGACCCACCGCAGAGCAAACCCACTCGCTCCGAGGCTGCGGGAGGCCTTCTGGCGGCAGCCCCGCTTGGCGGAGCCGGGCGCCCGCGCGCAGTCGAGCCCACCGGAGCCGGCGTTCGGAGGGCACCGGGCTGCACACCCGGCTCGCGGGGAGGTCGGGAGGGCGACGCCGGCCTGCAGGCCCACCTCTCCGGGGGCCGCCCTGAGCAGGGAGGCCAGCCTGAAACGGACGGGCGAAGGGCCGAGCCCCTGCCATGGGACTGTTTCAGCGGGACGCCTTGGCCCAGCAAGCCCCACTCCGTCCCGGGAGGAGAGAAGCGGCTGTGACCCCCTAGAAGCACGGAGCAAGGCGCCCAGCCCTCGCCTCTGGCACGCGCTTCCCGGAGGGGGCTCTGTCAGCTCCCCCTTCCCCGAAAGCACCGCGCCTGCTCTCAGACGCGGAAAGCGATGCAAACACCCTGCCGGCTGGGGCCTCCACCCCAGGGAGCTGCGGGTGCCGCCAGCACCTCGGGGCCGACAGCGGCTTCGGGGAGTCCAGGCGGTCGCACGCCTGGGCCTGAAAACCGAGGGAGACAGCAGGTCCCTCCAGGCCGAGCCACGGTGCGCTGCGGGGGAGAACGTCCGCCCAGGGAAAGACGAGTGCGAAGAGGGAAGCGGGCAGGAGAGAGGAAGGGCGCGCTTCGTGAGGCCCGAGCGCCCGGGCCGTGGGGCCGGCTTCTCCCGGGCCGGCGCCTCGCGTCCTCCCCGGGGAAGCGGTGGGCTGACTCGCCGTGGGTGGGGACGCCGTGGGTCAAGCCCCTCGACCTCCCCGGGAGAGACAAGGCAGGGTGGAATGCCATCCCCGTCCACGTCCGCACACACGTCGCTGCACGGAGAAGGAGGCCTTCTCGGCGCGGAGCCTGTTCACCTCGAGCAAGCACCACCGCCTTCCCTCCGAGAGGCCAGCCTGAAGCCGAGCTGCCTTCCGCGGGCAGGCCTCCTTGGCGAAGGGAGAAAGCTGGGCCGCGGCAGGGTGGGGCGGAAGCCGCAGGAAGGCTGCCGGCCGGGCCTCAGGTGGGGGGGCCATCCTGGAAGGGGGCCCCCGACCCCGGCCTCGGCGAAGCACGCGCGGGGACATCGGAAGCAGCTTCTGCTGGGACCGAGCGGCCGGACCCACCGCAGAGCAAACCCACTCGCTCCGAGGCTGCGGGAGGCCTTCTGGCGGCAGCCCCGCTTGGCGGAGCCGGGCGCCCGCGCGCAGTCGAGCCCACCGGAGCCGGCGTTCGGAGGGCACCGGGCTGCACACCCGGCTCGCGGGGAGGTCGGGAGGGCGACGCCGGCCTGCAGGCCCACCTCTCCGGGGGCCGCCCTGAGCAGGGAGGCCAGCCTGAAACGGACGGGCGAAGGGCCGAGCCCCTGCCATGGGACTGTTTCAGCGGGACGCCTTGGCCCAGCAAGCCCCACTCCGTCCCGGGAGGAGAGAAGCGGCTGTGACCCCCTAGAAGCACGGAGCAAGGCGCCCAGCCCTCGCCTCTGGCACGCGCTTCCCGGAGGGGGCTCTGTCAGCTCCCCCTTCCCCGAAAGCACCGCGCCTGCTCTCAGACGCGGAAAGCGATGCAAACACCCTGCCGGCTGGGGCCTCCACCCCAGGGAGCTGCGGGTGCCGCCAGCACCTCGGGGCCGACAGCGGCTTCGGGGAGTCCAGGCGGTCGCACGCCTGGGCCTGAAAACCGAGGGAGACAGCAGGTCCCTCCAGGCCGAGCCACGGTGCGCTGCGGGGGAGAACGTCCGCCCAGGGAAAGACGAGTGCGAAGAGGGAAGCGGGCAGGAGAGAGGAAGGGCGCGCTTCGTGAGGCCCGAGCGCCCGGGCCGTGGGGCCGGCTTCTCCCGGGCCGGCGCCTCGCGTCCTCCCCGGGGAAGCGGTGGGCTGACTCGCCGTGGGTGGGGACGCCGTGGGTCAAGCCCCTCGACCTCCCCGGGAGAGACAAGGCAGGGTGGAATGCCATCCCCGTCCACGTCCGCACACACGTCGCTGCACGGAGAAGGAGGCCTTCTCGGCGCGGAGCCTGTTCACCTCGAGCGAGCACCACCGCCTTCCCTCCGAGAGGCCAGCCTGAAGCCGAGCTGCCTTCCGCGGGCAGGCCTCCTTGGCGAAGGGAGAAAGCTGGGCCGCGGCAGGGTGGGGCGGAAGCCGCAGGAAGGCTGCCGGCCGGGCCTCAGGTGGGGGGGCCATCCTGGAAGGGGGCCCCCGACCCCGGCCTCGGCGAAGCACGCGCGGGGACATCGGAAGCAGCTTCTGCTGGGACCGAGCGGCCGGACCCACCGCAGAGCAAACCCACTCGCTCCGAGGCTGCGGGAGGCCTTCTGGCGGCAGCCCCGCTTGGCGGAGCCGGGCGCCCGCGCGCAGTCGAGCCCACCGGAGCCGGCGTTCGGAGGGCACCGGGCTGCACACCCGGCTCGCGGGGAGGTCGGGAGGGCGACGCCGGCCTGCAGGCCCACCTCTCCGGGGGCCGCCCTGAGCAGGGAGGCCAGCCTGAAACGGACGGGCGAAGGGCCGAGCCCCTGCCATGGGACTGTTTCAGCGGGACGCCTTGGCCCAGCAAGCCCCACTCCGTCCCGGGAGGAGAGAAGCGGCTGTGACCCCCTAGAAGCACGGAGCAAGGCGCCCAGCCCTCGCCTCTGGCACGCGCTTCCCGGAGGGGGCTCTGTCAGCTCCCCCTTCCCCGAAAGCACCGCGCCTGCTCTCAGACGCGGAAAGCGATGCAAACACCCTGCCGGCTGGGGCCTCCACCCCAGGGAGCTGCGGGTGCCGCCAGCACCTCGGGGCCGACAGCGGCTTCGGGGAGTCCAGGCGGTCGCACGCCTGGGCCTGAAAACCGAGGGAGACAGCAGGTCCCTCCAGGCCGAGCCACGGTGCGCTGCGGGGGAGAACGTCCGCCCAGGGAAAGACGAGTGCGAAGAGGGAAGCGGGCAGGAGAGAGGAAGGGCGCGCTTCGTGAGGCCCGAGCGCCCGGGCCGTGGGGCCGGCTTCTCCCGGGCCGGCGCCTCGCGTCCTCCCCGGGGAAGCGGTGGGCTGACTCGCCGTGGGTGGGGACGCCGTGGGTCAAGCCCCTCGACCTCCCCGGGAGAGACAAGGCAGGGTGGAATGCCATCCCCGTCCACGTCCGCACACACGTCGCTGCACGGAGAAGGAGGCCTTCTCGGCGCGGAGCCTGTTCACCTCGAGCAAGCACCACCGCCTTCCCTCCGAGAGGCCAGCCTGAAGCCGAGCTGCCTTCCGCGGGCAGGCCTCCTTGGCGAAGGGAGAAAGCTGGGCCGCGGCAGGGTGGGGCGGAAGCCGCAGGAAGGCTGCCGGCCGGGCCTCAGGTGGGGGGGCCATCCTGGAAGGGGGCCCCCGACCCCGGCCTCGGCGAAGCACGCGCGGGGACATCGGAAGCAGCTTCTGCTGGGACCGAGCGGCCGGACCCACCGCAGAGCAAACCCACTCGCTCCGAGGCTGCGGGAGGCCTTCTGGCGGCAGCCCCGCTTGGCGGAGCCGGGCGCCCGCGCGCAGTCGAGCCCACCGGAGCCGGCGTTCGGAGGGCACCGGGCTGCACACCCGGCTCGCGGGGAGGTCGGGAGGGCGACGCCGGCCTGCAGGCCCACCTCTCCGGGGGCCGCCCTGAGCAGGGAGGCCAGCCTGAAACGGACGGGCGAAGGGCCGAGCCCCTGCCATGGGACTGTTTCAGCGGGACGCCTTGGCCCAGCAAGCCCCACTCCGTCCCGGGAGGAGAGAAGCGGCTGTGACCCCCTAGAAGCACGGAGCAAGGCGCCCAGCCCTCGCCTCTGGCACGCGCTTCCCGGAGGGGGCTCTGTCAGCTCCCCCTTCCCCGAAAGCACCGCGCCTGCTCTCAGACGCGGAAAGCGATGCAAACACCCTGCCGGCTGGGGCCTCCACCCCAGGGAGCTGCGGGTGCCGCCAGCACCTCGGGGCCGACAGCGGCTTCGGGGAGTCCAGGCGGTCGCACGCCTGGGCCTGAAAACCGAGGGAGACAGCAGGTCCCTCCAGGCCGAGCCACGGTGCGCTGCGGGGGAGAACGTCCGCCCAGGGAAAGACGAGTGCGAAGAGGGAAGCGGGCAGGAGAGAGGAAGGGCGCGCTTCGTGAGGCCCGAGCGCCCGGGCCGTGGGGCCGGCTTCTCCCGGGCCGGCGCCTCGCGTCCTCCCCGGGGAAGCGGTGGGCTGACTCGCCGTGGGTGGGGACGCCGTGGGTCAAGCCCCTCGACCTCCCCGGGAGAGACAAGGCAGGGTGGAATGCCATCCCCGTCCACGTCCGCACACACGTCGCTGCACGGAGAAGGAGGCCTTCTCGGCGCGGAGCCTGTTCACCTCGAGCGAGCACCACCGCCTTCCCTCCGAGAGGCCAGCCTGAAGCCGAGCTGCCTTCCGCGGGCAGGCCTCCTTGGCGAAGGGAGAAAGCTGGGCCGCGGCAGGGTGGGGCGGAAGCCGCAGGAAGGCTGCCGGCCGGGCCTCAGGTGGGGGGGCCATCCTGGAAGGGGGCCCCCGACCCCGGCCTCGGCGAAGCACGCGCGGGGACATCGGAAGCAGCTTCTGCTGGGACCGAGCGGCCGGACCCACCGCAGAGCAAACCCACTCGCTCCGAGGCTGCGGGAGGCCTTCTGGCGGCAGCCCCGCTTGGCGGAGCCGGGCGCCCGCGCGCAGTCGAGCCCACCGGAGCCGGCGTTCGGAGGGCACCGGGCTGCACACCCGGCTCGCGGGGAGGTCGGGAGGGCGACGCCGGCCTGCAGGCCCACCTCTCCGGGGGCCGCCCTGAGCAGGGAGGCCAGCCTGAAACGGACGGGCGAAGGGCCGAGCCCCTGCCATGGGACTGTTTCAGCGGGACGCCTTGGCCCAGCAAGCCCCACTCCGTCCCGGGAGGAGAGAAGCGGCTGTGACCCCCTAGAAGCACGGAGCAAGGCGCCCAGCCCTCGCCTCTGGCACGCGCTTCCCGGAGGGGGCTCTGTCAGCTCCCCCTTCCCCGAAAGCACCGCGCCTGCTCTCAGACGCGGAAAGCGATGCAAACACCCTGCCGGCTGGGGCCTCCACCCCAGGGAGCTGCGGGTGCCGCCAGCACCTCGGGGCCGACAGCGGCTTCGGGGAGTCCAGGCGGTCGCACGCCTGGGCCTGAAAACCGAGGGAGACAGCAGGTCCCTCCAGGCCGAGCCACGGTGCGCTGCGGGGGAGAACGTCCGCCCAGGGAAAGACGAGTGCGAAGAGGGAAGCGGGCAGGAGAGAGGAAGGGCGCGCTTCGTGAGGCCCGAGCGCCCGGGCCGTGGGGCCGGCTTCTCCCGGGCCGGCGCCTCGCGTCCTCCCCGGGGAAGCGGTGGGCTGACTCGCCGTGGGTGGGGACGCCGTAGGTCAAGCCCCTCGACCTCCCCGGGAGAGACAAGGCAGGGTGGAATGCCATCCCCGTCCACGTCCGCACACACGTCGCTGCACGGAGAAGGAGGCCTTCTCGGCGCGGAGCCTGTTCACCTCGAGCGAGCACCACCGCCTTCCCTCCGAGAGGCCAGCCTGAAGCCGAGCTGCCTTCCGCGGGCAGGCCTCCTTGGCGAAGGGAGAAAGCTGGGCCGCGGCAGGGTGGGGCGGAAGCCGCAGGAAGGCTGCCGGCCGGGCCTCAGGTGGGGGGGCCATCCTGGAAGGGGGCCCCCGACCCCGGCCTCGGCGAAGCACGCGCGGGGACATCGGAAGCAGCTTCTGCTGGGACCGAGCGGCCGGACCCACCGCAGAGCAAACCCACTCGCTCCGAGGCTGCGGGAGGCCTTCTGGCGGCAGCCCCGCTTGGCGGAGCCGGGCGCCCGCGCGCAGTCGAGCCCACCGGAGCCGGCGTTCGGAGGGCACCGGGCTGCACACCCGGCTCGCGGGGAGGTCGGGAGGGCGACGCCGGCCTGCAGGCCCACCTCTCCGGGGGCCGCCCTGAGCAGGGAGGCCAGCCTGAAACGGACGGGCGAAGGGCCGAGCCCCTGCCATGGGACTGTTTCAGCGGGACGCCTTGGCCCAGCAAGCCCCACTCCGTCCCGGGAGGAGAGAAGCGGCTGTGACCCCCTAGAAGCACGGAGCAAGGCGCCCAGCCCTCGCCTCTGGCACGCGCTTCCCGGAGGGGGCTCTGTCAGCTCCCCCTTCCCCGAAAGCACCGCGCCTGCTCTCAGACGCGGAAAGCGATGCAAACACCCTGCCGGCTGGGGCCTCCACCCCAGGGAGCTGCGGGTGCCGCCAGCACCTCGGGGCCGACAGCGGCTTCGGGGAGTCCAGGCGGTCGCACGCCTGGGCCTGAAAACCGAGGGAGACAGCAGGTCCCTCCAGGCCGAGCCACGGTGCGCTGCGGGGGAGAACGTCCGCCCAGGGAAAGACGAGTGCGAAGAGGGAAGCGGGCAGGAGAGAGGAAGGGCGCGCTTCGTGAGGCCCGAGCGCCCGGGCCGTGGGGCCGGCTTCTCCCGGGCCGGCGCCTCGCGTCCTCCCCGGGGAAGCGGTGGGCTGACTCGCCGTGGGTGGGGACGCCGTGGGTCAAGCCCCTCGACCTCCCCGGGAGAGACAAGGCAGGGTGGAATGCCATCCCCGTCCACGTCCGCACACACGTCGCTGCACGGAGAAGGAGGCCTTCTCGGCGCGGAGCCTGTTCACCTCGAGCGAGCACCACCGCCTTCCCTCCGAGAGGCCAGCCTGAAGCCGAGCTGCCTTCCGCGGGCAGGCCTCCTTGGCGAAGGGAGAAAGCTGGGCCGCGGCAGGGTGGGGCGGAAGCCGCAGGAAGGCTGCCGGCCGGGCCTCAGGTGGGGGGGCCATCCTGGAAGGGGGCCCCCGACCCCGGCCTCGGCGAAGCACGCGCGGGGACATCGGAAGCAGCTTCTGCTGGGACCGAGCGGCCGGACCCACCGCAGAGCAAACCCACTCGCTCCGAGGCTGCGGGAGGCCTTCTGGCGGCAGCCCCGCTTGGCGGAGCCGGGCGCCCGCGCGCAGTCGAGCCCACCGGAGCCGGCGTTCGGAGGGCACCGGGCTGCACACCCGGCTCGCGGGGAGGTCGGGAGGGCGACGCCGGCCTGCAGGCCCACCTCTCCGGGGGCCGCCCTGAGCAGGGAGGCCAGCCTGAAACGGACGGGCGAAGGGCCGAGCCCCTGCCATGGGACTGTTTCAGCGGGACGCCTTGGCCCAGCAAGCCCCACTCCGTCCCGGGAGGAGAGAAGCGGCTGTGACCCCCTAGAAGCACGGAGCAAGGCGCCCAGCCCTCGCCTCTGGCACGCGCTTCCCGGAGGGGGCTCTGTCAGCTCCCCCTTCCCCGAAAGCACCGCGCCTGCTCTCAGACGCGGAAAGCGATGCAAACACCCTGCCGGCTGGGGCCTCCACCCCAGGGAGCTGCGGGTGCCGCCAGCACCTCGGGGCCGACAGCGGCTTCGGGGAGTCCAGGCGGTCGCACGCCTGGGCCTGAAAACCGAGGGAGACAGCAGGTCCCTCCAGGCCGAGCCACGGTGCGCTGCGGGGGAGAACGTCCGCCCAGGGAAAGACGAGTGCGAAGAGGGAAGCGGGCAGGAGAGAGGAAGGGCGCGCTTCGTGAGGCCCGAGCGCCCGGGCCGTGGGGCCGGCTTCTCCCGGGCCGGCGCCTCGCGTCCTCCCCGGGGAAGCGGTGGGCTGACTCGCCGTGGGTGGGGACGCCGTGGGTCAAGCCCCTCGACCTCCCCGGGAGAGACAAGGCAGGGTGGAATGCCATCCCCGTCCACGTCCGCACACACGTCGCTGCACGGAGAAGGAGGCCTTCTCGGCGCGGAGCCTGTTCACCTCGAGCGAGCACCACCGCCTTCCCTCCGAGAGGCCAGCCTGAAGCCGAGCTGCCTTCCGCGGGCAGGCCTCCTTGGCGAAGGGAGAAAGCTGGGCCGCGGCAGGGTGGGGCGGAAGCCGCAGGAAGGCTGCCGGCCGGGCCTCAGGTGGGGGGGCCATCCTGGAAGGGGGCCCCCGACCCCGGCCTCGGCGAAGCACGCGCGGGGACATCGGAAGCAGCTTCTGCTGGGACCGAGCGGCCGGACCCACCGCAGAGCAAACCCACTCGCTCCGAGGCTGCGGGAGGCCTTCTGGCGGCAGCCCCGCTTGGCGGAGCCGGGCGCCCGCGCGCAGTCGAGCCCACCGGAGCCGGCGTTCGGAGGGCACCGGGCTGCACACCCGGCTCGCGGGGAGGTCGGGAGGGCGACGCCGGCCTGCAGGCCCACCTCTCCGGGGGCCGCCCTGAGCAGGGAGGCCAGCCTGAAACGGACGGGCGAAGGGCCGAGCCCCTGCCATGGGACTGTTTCAGCGGGACGCCTTGGCCCAGCAAGCCCCACTCCGTCCCGGGAGGAGAGAAGCGGCTGTGACCCCCTAGAAGCACGGAGCAAGGCGCCCAGCCCTCGCCTCTGGCACGCGCTTCCCGGAGGGGGCTCTGTCAGCTCCCCCTTCCCCGAAAGCACCGCGCCTGCTCTCAGACGCGGAAAGCGATGCAAACACCCTGCCGGCTGGGGCCTCCACCCCAGGGAGCTGCGGGTGCCGCCAGCACCTCGGGGCCGACAGCGGCTTCGGGGAGTCCAGGCGGTCGCACGCCTGGGCCTGAAAACCGAGGGAGACAGCAGGTCCCTCCAGGCCGAGCCACGGTGCGCTGCGGGGGAGAACGTCCGCCCAGGGAAAGACGAGTGCGAAGAGGGAAGCGGGCAGGAGAGAGGAAGGGCGCGCTTCGTGAGGCCCGAGCGCCCGGGCCGTGGGGCCGGCTTCTCCCGGGCCGGCGCCTCGCGTCCTCCCCGGGGAAGCGGTGGGCTGACTCGCCGTGGGTGGGGACGCCGTGGGTCAAGCCCCTCGACCTCCCCGGGAGAGACAAGGCAGGGTGGAATGCCATCCCCGTCCACGTCCGCACACACGTCGCTGCACGGAGAAGGAGGCCTTCTCGGCGCGGAGCCTGTTCACCTCGAGCGAGCACCACCGCCTTCCCTCCGAGAGGCCAGCCTGAAGCCGAGCTGCCTTCCGCGGGCAGGCCTCCTTGGCGAAGGGAGAAAGCTGGGCCGCGGCAGGGTGGGGCGGAAGCCGCAGGAAGGCTGCCGGCCGGGCCTCAGGTGGGGGGGCCATCCTGGAAGGGGGCCCCCGACCCCGGCCTCGGCGAAGCACGCGCGGGGACATCGGAAGCAGCTTCTGCTGGGACCGAGCGGCCGGACCCACCGCAGAGCAAACCCACTCGCTCCGAGGCTGCGGGAGGCCTTCTGGCGGCAGCCCCGCTTGGCGGAGCCGGGCGCCCGCGCGCAGTCGAGCCCACCGGAGCCGGCGTTCGGAGGGCACCGGGCTGCACACCCGGCTCGCGGGGAGGTCGGGAGGGCGACGCCGGCCTGCAGGCCCACCTCTCCGGGGGCCGCCCTGAGCAGGGAGGCCAGCCTGAAACGGACGGGCGAAGGGCCGAGCCCCTGCCATGGGACTGTTTCAGCGGGACGCCTTGGCCCAGCAAGCCCCACTCCGTCCCGGGAGGAGAGAAGCGGCTGTGACCCCCTAGAAGCACGGAGCAAGGCGCCCAGCCCTCGCCTCTGGCACGCGCTTCCCGGAGGGGGCTCTGTCAGCTCCCCCTTCCCCGAAAGCACCGCGCCTGCTCTCAGACGCGGAAAGCGATGCAAACACCCTGCCGGCTGGGGCCTCCACCCCAGGGAGCTGCGGGTGCCGCCAGCACCTCGGGGCCGACAGCGGCTTCGGGGAGTCCAGGCGGTCGCACGCCTGGGCCTGAAAACCGAGGGAGACAGCAGGTCCCTCCAGGCCGAGCCACGGTGCGCTGCGGGGGAGAACGTCCGCCCAGGGAAAGACGAGTGCGAAGAGGGAAGCGGGCAGGAGAGAGGAAGGGCGCGCTTCGTGAGGCCCGAGCGCCCGGGCCGTGGGGCCGGCTTCTCCCGGGCCGGCGCCTCGCGTCCTCCCCGGGGAAGCGGTGGGCTGACTCGCCGTGGGTGGGGACGCCGTGGGTCAAGCCCCTCGACCTCCCCGGGAGAGACAAGGCAGGGTGGAATGCCATCCCCGTCCACGTCCGCACACACGTCGCTGCACGGAGAAGGAGGCCTTCTCGGCGCGGAGCCTGTTCACCTCGAGCGAGCACCACCGCCTTCCCTCCGAGAGGCCAGCCTGAAGCCGAGCTGCCTTCCGCGGGCAGGCCTCCTTGGCGAAGGGAGAAAGCTGGGCCGCGGCAGGGTGGGGCGGAAGCCGCAGGAAGGCTGCCGGCCGGGCCTCAGGTGGGGGGGCCATCCTGGAAGGGGGCCCCCGACCCCGGCCTCGGCGAAGCACGCGCGGGGACATCGGAAGCAGCTTCTGCTGGGACCGAGCGGCCGGACCCACCGCAGAGCAAACCCACTCGCTCCGAGGCTGCGGGAGGCCTTCTGGCGGCAGCCCCGCTTGGCGGAGCCGGGCGCCCGCGCGCAGTCGAGCCCACCGGAGCCGGCGTTCGGAGGGCACCGGGCTGCACACCCGGCTCGCGGGGAGGTCGGGAGGGCGACGCCGGCCTGCAGGCCCACCTCTCCGGGGGCCGCCCTGAGCAGGGAGGCCAGCCTGAAACGGACGGGCGAAGGGCCGAGCCCCTGCCATGGGACTGTTTCAGCGGGACGCCTTGGCCCAGCAAGCCCCACTCCGTCCCGGGAGGAGAGAAGCGGCTGTGACCCCCTAGAAGCACGGAGCAAGGCGCCCAGCCCTCGCCTCTGGCACGCGCTTCCCGGAGGGGGCTCTGTCAGCTCCCCCTTCCCCGAAAGCACCGCGCCTGCTCTCAGACGCGGAAAGCGATGCAAACACCCTGCCGGCTGGGGCCTCCACCCCAGGGAGCTGCGGGTGCCGCCAGCACCTCGGGGCCGACAGCGGCTTCGGGGAGTCCAGGCGGTCGCACGCCTGGGCCTGAAAACCGAGGGAGACAGCAGGTCCCTCCAGGCCGAGCCACGGTGCGCTGCGGGGGAGAACGTCCGCCCAGGGAAAGACGAGTGCGAAGAGGGAAGCGGGCAGGAGAGAGGAAGGGCGCGCTTCGTGAGGCCCGAGCGCCCGGGCCGTGGGGCCGGCTTCTCCCGGGCCGGCGCCTCGCGTCCTCCCCGGGGAAGCGGTGGGCTGACTGGCCGTGGGTGGGGACGCCGTGGGTCAAGCCCCTCGACCTCCCCGGGAGAGACAAGGCAGGGTGGAATGCCATCCCCGTCCACGTCCGCACACACGTCGCTGCACGGAGAAGGAGGCCTTCTCGGCGCGGAGCCTGTTCACCTCGAGCGAGCACCACCGCCTTCCCTCCGAGAGGCCAGCCTGAAGCCGAGCTGCCTTCCGCGGGCAGGCCTCCTTGGCGAAGGGAGAAAGCTGGGCCGCGGCAGGGTGGGGCGGAAGCCGCAGGAAGGCTGCCGGCCGGGCCTCAGGTGGGGGGGCCATCCTGGAAGGGGGCCCCCGACCCCGGCCTCGGCGAAGCACGCGCGGGGACATCGGAAGCAGCTTCTGCTGGGACCGAGCGGCCGGACCCACCGCAGAGCAAACCCACTCGCTCCGAGGCTGCGGGAGGCCTTCTGGCGGCAGCCCCGCTTGGCGGAGCCGGGCGCCCGCGCGCAGTCGAGCCCACCGGAGCCGGCGTTCGGAGGGCACCGGGCTGCACACCCGGCTCGCGGGGAGGTCGGGAGGGCGACGCCGGCCTGCAGGCCCACCTCTCCGGGGGCCGCCCTGAGCAGGGAGGCCAGCCTGAAACGGACGGGCGAAGGGCCGAGCCCCTGCCATGGGACTGTTTCAGCGGGACGCCTTGGCCCAGCAAGCCCCACTCCGTCCCGGGAGGAGAGAAGCGGCTGTGACCCCCTAGAAGCACGGAGCAAGGCGCCCAGCCCTCGCCTCTGGCACGCGCTTCCCGGAGGGGGCTCTGTCAGCTCCCCCTTCCCCGAAAGCACCGCGCCTGCTCTCAGACGCGGAAAGCGATGCAAACACCCTGCCGGCTGGGGCCTCCACCCCAGGGAGCTGCGGGTGCCGCCAGCACCTCGGGGCCGACAGCGGCTTCGGGGAGTCCAGGCGGTCGCACGCCTGGGCCTGAAAACCGAGGGAGACAGCAGGTCCCTCCAGGCCGAGCCACGGTGCGCTGCGGGGGAGAACGTCCGCCCAGGGAAAGACGAGTGCGAAGAGGGAAGCGGGCAGGAGAGAGGAAGGGCGCGCTTCGTGAGGCCCGAGCGCCCGGGCCGTGGGGCCGGCTTCTCCCGGGCCGGCGCCTCGCGTCCTCCCCGGGGAAGCGGTGGGCTGACTCGCCGTGGGTGGGGACGCCGTGGGTCAAGCCCCTCGACCTCCCCGGGAGAGACAAGGCAGGGTGGAATGCCATCCCCGTCCACGTCCGCACACACGTCGCTGCACGGAGAAGGAGGCCTTCTCGGCGCGGAGCCTGTTCACCTCGAGCGAGCACCACCGCCTTCCCTCCGAGAGGCCAGCCTGAAGCCGAGCTGCCTTCCGCGGGCAGGCCTCCTTGGCGAAGGGAGAAAGCTGGGCCGCGGCAGGGTGGGGCGGAAGCCGCAGGAAGGCTGCCGGCCGGGCCTCAGGTGGGGGGGCCATCCTGGAAGGGGGCCCCCGACCCCGGCCTCGGCGAAGCACGCGCGGGGACATCGGAAGCAGCTTCTGCTGGGACCGAGCGGCCGGACCCACCGCAGAGCAAACCCACTCGCTCCGAGGCTGCGGGAGGCCTTCTGGCGGCAGCCCCGCTTGGCGGAGCCGGGCGCCCGCGCGCAGTCGAGCCCACCGGAGCCGGCGTTCGGAGGGCACCGGGCTGCACACCCGGCTCGCGGGGAGGTCGGGAGGGCGACGCCGGCCTGCAGGCCCACCTCTCCGGGGGCCGCCCTGAGCAGGGAGGCCAGCCTGAAACGGACGGGCGAAGGGCCGAGCCCCTGCCATGGGACTGTTTCAGCGGGACGCCTTGGCCCAGCAAGCCCCACTCCGTCCCGGGAGGAGAGAAGCGGCTGTGACCCCCTAGAAGCACGGAGCAAGGCGCCCAGCCCTCGCCTCTGGCACGCGCTTCCCGGAGGGGGCTCTGTCAGCTCCCCCTTCCCCGAAAGCACCGCGCCTGCTCTCAGACGCGGAAAGCGATGCAAACACCCTGCCGGCTGGGGCCTCCACCCCAGGGAGCTGCGGGTGCCGCCAGCACCTCGGGGCCGACAGCGGCTTCGGGGAGTCCAGGCGGTCGCACGCCTGGGCCTGAAAACCGAGGGAGACAGCAGGTCCCTCCAGGCCGAGCCACGGTGCGCTGCGGGGGAGAACGTCCGCCCAGGGAAAGACGAGTGCGAAGAGGGAAGCGGGCAGGAGAGAGGAAGGGCGCGCTTCGTGAGGCCCGAGCGCCCGGGCCGTGGGGCCGGCTTCTCCCGGGCCGGCGCCTCGCGTCCTCCCCGGGGAAGCGGTGGGCTGACTCGCCGTGGGTGGGGACGCCGTAGGTCAAGCCCCTCGACCTCCCCGGGAGAGACAAGGCAGGGTGGAATGCCATCCCCGTCCACGTCCGCACACACGTCGCTGCACGGAGCAGGAGGCCTTCTCGGCGCGGAGCCTGTTCACCTCGAGCGAGCACCACCGCCTTCCCTCCGAGAGGCCAGCCTGAAGCCGAGCTGCCTTCCGCGGGCAGGCCTCCTTGGCGAAGGGAGAAAGCTGGGCCGCGGCAGGGTGGGGCGGAAGCCGCAGGAAGGCTGCCGGCCGGGCCTCAGGTGGGGGGGCCATCCTGGAAGGGGGCCCCCGACCCCGGCCTCGGCGAAGCACGCGCGGGGACATCGGAAGCAGCTTCTGCTGGGACCGAGCGGCCGGACCCACCGCAGAGCAAACCCACTCGCTCCGAGGCTGCGGGAGGCCTTCTGGCGGCAGCCCCGCTTGGCGGAGCCGGGCGCCCGCGCGCAGTCGAGCCCACCGGAGCCGGCGTTCGGAGGGCACCGGGCTGCACACCCGGCTCGCGGGGAGGTCGGGAGGGCGACGCCGGCCTGCAGGCCCACCTCTCTGGGGGCCGCCCTGAGCAGGGAGGCCAGCCTGAAACGGACGGGCGAAGGGCCGAGCCCCTGCCATGGGACTGTTTCAGCGGGACGCCTTGGCCCAGCAAGCCCCACTCCGTCCCGGGAGGAGAGAAGCGGCTGTGACCCCCTAGAAGCACGGAGCAAGGCGCCCAGCCCTCGCCTCTGGCACGCGCTTCCCGGAGGGGGCTCTGTCAGCTCCCCCTTCCCCGAAAGCACCGCGCCTGCTCTCAGACGCGGAAAGCGATGCAAACACCCTGCCGGCTGGGGCCTCCACCCCAGGGAGCTGCGGGTGCCGCCAGCACCTCGGGGCCGACAGCGGCTTCGGGGAGTCCAGGCGGTCGCACGCCTGGGCCTGAAAACCGAGGGAGACAGCAGGTCCCTCCAGGCCGAGCCACGGTGCGCTGCGGGGGAGAACGTCCGCCCAGGGAAAGACGAGTGCGAAGAGGGAAGCGGGCAGGAGAGAGGAAGGGCGCGCTTCGTGAGGCCCGAGCGCCCGGGCCGTGGGGCCGGCTTCTCCCGGGCCGGCGCCTCGCGTCCTCCCCGGGGAAGCGGTGGGCTGACTCGCCGTGGGTGGGGACGCCGTAGGTCAAGCCCCTCGACCTCCCCGGGAGAGACAAGGCAGGGTGGAATGCCATCCCCGTCCACGTCCGCACACACGTCGCTGCACGGAGCAGGAGGCCTTCTCGGCGCGGAGCCTGTTCACCTCGAGCGAGCACCACCGCCTTCCCTCCGAGAGGCCAGCCTGAAGCCGAGCTGCCTTCCGCGGGCAGGCCTCCTTGGCGAAGGGAGAAAGCTGGGCCGCGGCAGGGTGGGGCGGAAGCCGCAGGAAGGCTGCCGGCCGGGCCTCAGGTGGGGGGGCCATCCTGGAAGGGGGCCCCCGACCCCGGCCTCGGCGAAGCACGCGCGGGGACATCGGAAGCAGCTTCTGCTGGGACCGAGCGGCCGGACCCACCGCAGAGCAAACCCACTCGCTCCGAGGCTGCGGGAGGCCTTCTGGCGGCAGCCCCGCTTGGCGGAGCCGGGCGCCCGCGCGCAGTCGAGCCCACCGGAGCCGGCGTTCGGAGGGCACCGGGCTGCACACCCGGCTCGCGGGGAGGTCGGGAGGGCGACGCCGGCCTGCAGGCCCACCTCTCCGGGGGCCGCCCTGAGCAGGGAGGCCAGCCTGAAACGGACGGGCGAAGGGCCGAGCCCCTGCCATGGGACTGTTTCAGCGGGACGCCTTGGCCCAGCAAGCCCCACTCCGTCCCGGGAGGAGAGAAGCGGCTGTGACCCCCTAGAAGCACGGAGCAAGGCGCCCAGCCCTCGCCTCTGGCACGCGCTTCCCGGAGGGGGCTCTGTCAGCTCCCCCTTCCCCGAAAGCACCGCGCCTGCTCTCAGACGCGGAAAGCGATGCAAACACCCTGCCGGCTGGGGCCTCCACCCCAGGGAGCTGCGGGTGCCGCCAGCACCTCGGGGCCGACAGCGGCTTCGGGGAGTCCAGGCGGTCGCACGCCTGGGCCTGAAAACCGAGGGAGACAGCAGGTCCCTCCAGGCCGAGCCACGGTGCGCTGCGGGGGAGAACGTCCGCCCAGGGAAAGACGAGTGCGAAGAGGGAAGCGGGCAGGAGAGAGGAAGGGCGCGCTTCGTGAGGCCCGAGCGCCCGGGCCGTGGGGCCGGCTTCTCCCGGGCCGGCGCCTCGCGTCCTCCCCGGGGAAGCGGTGGGCTGACTCGCCGTGGGTGGGGACGCCGTGGGTCAAGCCCCTCGACCTCCCCGGGAGAGACAAGGCAGGGTGGAATGCCATCCCCGTCCACGTCCGCACACACGTCGCTGCACGGAGCAGGAGGCCTTCTCGGCGCGGAGCCTGTTCACCTCGAGCGAGCACCACCGCCTTCCCTCCGAGAGGCCAGCCTGAAGCCGAGCTGCCTTCCGCGGGCAGGCCTCCTTGGCGAAGGGAGAAAGCTGGGCCGCGGCAGGGTGGGGCGGAAGCCGCAGGAAGGCTGCCGGCCGGGCCTCAGGTGGGGGGGCCATCCTGGAAGGGGGCCCCCGACCCCGGCCTCGGCGAAGCACGCGCGGGGACATCGGAAGCAGCTTCTGCTGGGACCGAGCGGCCGGACCCACCGCAGAGCAAACCCACTCGCTCCGAGGCTGCGGGAGGCCTTCTGGCGGCAGCCCCGCTTGGCGGAGCCGGGCGCCCGCGCGCAGTCGAGCCCACCGGAGCCGGCGTTCGGAGGGCACCGGGCTGCACACCCGGCTCGCGGGGAGGTCGGGAGGGCGACGCCGGCCTGCAGGCCCACCTCTCCGGGGGCCGCCCTGAGCAGGGAGGCCAGCCTGAAACGGACGGGCGAAGGGCCGAGCCCCTGCCATGGGACTGTTTCAGCGGGACGCCTTGGCCCAGCAAGCCCCACTCCGTCCCGGGAGGAGAGAAGCGGCTGTGACCCCCTAGAAGCACGGAGCAAGGCGCCCAGCCCTCGCCTCTGGCACGCGCTTCCCGGAGGGGGCTCTGTCAGCTCCCCCTTCCCCGAAAGCACCGCGCCTGCTCTCAGACGCGGAAAGCGATGCAAACACCCTGCCGGCTGGGGCCTCCACCCCAGGGAGCTGCGGGTGCCGCCAGCACCTCGGGGCCGACAGCGGCTTCGGGGAGTCCAGGCGGTCGCACGCCTGGGCCTGAAAACCGAGGGAGACAGCAGGTCCCTCCAGGCCGAGCCACGGTGCGCTGCGGGGGAGAACGTCCGCCCAGGGAAAGACGAGTGCGAAGAGGGAAGCGGGCAGGAGAGAGGAAGGGCGCGCTTCGTGAGGCCCGAGCGCCCGGGCCGTGGGGCCGGCTTCTCCCGGGCCGGCGCCTCGCGTCCTCCCCGGGGAAGCGGTGGGCTGACTCGCCGTGGGTGGGGACGCCGTGGGTCAAGCCCCTCGACCTCCCCGGGAGAGACAAGGCAGGGTGGAATGCCATCCCCGTCCACGTCCGCACACACGTCGCTGCACGGAGCAGGAGGCCTTCTCGGCGCGGAGCCTGTTCACCTCGAGCGAGCACCACCGCCTTCCCTCCGAGAGGCCAGCCTGAAGCCGAGCTGCCTTCCGCGGGCAGGCCTCCTTGGCGAAGGGAGAAAGCTGGGCCGCGGCAGGGTGGGGCGGAAGCCGCAGGAAGGCTGCCGGCCGGGCCTCAGGTGGGGGGGCCATCCTGGAAGGGGGCCCCCGACCCCGGCCTCGGCGAAGCACGCGCGGGGACATCGGAAGCAGCTTCTGCTGGGACCGAGCGGCCGGACCCACCGCAGAGCAAACCCACTCGCTCCGAGGCTGCGGGAGGCCTTCTGGCGGCAGCCCCGCTTGGCGGAGCCGGGCGCCCGCGCGCAGTCGAGCCCACCGGAGCCGGCGTTCGGAGGGCACCGGGCTGCACACCCGGCTCGCGGGGAGGTCGGGAGGGCGACGCCGGCCTGCAGGCCCACCTCTCCGGGGGCCGCCCTGAGCAGGGAGGCCAGCCTGAAACGGACGGGCGAAGGGCCGAGCCCCTGCCATGGGACTGTTTCAGCGGGACGCCTTGGCCCAGCAAGCCCCACTCCGTCCCGGGAGGAGAGAAGCGGCTGTGACCCCCTAGAAGCACGGAGCAAGGCGCCCAGCCCTCGCCTCTGGCACGCGCTTCCCGGAGGGGGCTCTGTCAGCTCCCCCTTCCCCGAAAGCACCGCGCCTGCTCTCAGACGCGGAAAGCGATGCAAACACCCTGCCGGCTGGGGCCTCCACCCCAGGGAGCTGCGGGTGCCGCCAGCACCTCGGGGCCGACAGCGGCTTCGGGGAGTCCAGGCGGTCGCACGCCTGGGCCTGAAAACCGAGGGAGACAGCAGGTCCCTCCAGGCCGAGCCACGGTGCGCTGCGGGGGAGAACGTCCGCCCAGGGAAAGACGGGTGCGAAGAGGGAAGCGGGCAGGAGAGAGGAAGGGCGCGCTTCGTGAGGCCCGAGCGCCCGGGCCGTGGGGCCGGCTTCTCCCGGGCCGGCGCCTCGCGTCCTCCCCGGGGAAGCGGTGGGCTGACTCGCCGTGGGTGGGGACGCCGTAGGTCAAGCCCCTCGACCTCCCCGGGAGAGACAAGGCAGGGTGGAATGCCATCCCCGTCCACGTCCGCACACACGTCGCTGCACGGAGAAGGAGGCCTTCTCGGCGCGGAGCCTGTTCACCTCGAGCGAGCACCACCGCCTTCCCTCCGAGAGGCCAGCCTGAAGCCGAGCTGCCTTCCGCGGGCAGGCCTCCTTGGCGAAGGGAGAAAGCTGGGCCGCGGCAGGGTGGGGCGGAAGCCGCAGGAAGGCTGCCGGCCGGGCCTCAGGTGGGGGGGCCATCCTGGAAGGGGGCCCCCGACCCCGGCCTCGGCGAAGCACGCGCGGGGACATCGGAAGCAGCTTCTGCTGGGACCGAGCGGCCGGACCCACCGCAGAGCAAACCCACTCGCTCCGAGGCTGCGGGAGGCCTTCTGGCGGCAGCCCCGCTTGGCGGAGCCGGGCGCCCGCGCGCAGTCGAGCCCACCGGAGCCGGCGTTCGGAGGGCACCGGGCTGCACACCCGGCTCGCGGGGAGGTCGGGAGGGCGACGCCGGCCTGCAGGCCCACCTCTCCGGGGGCCGCCCTGAGCAGGGAGGCCAGCCTGAAACGGACGGGCGAAGGGCCGAGCCCCTGCCATGGGACTGTTTCAGCGGGACGCCTTGGCCCAGCAAGCCCCACTCCGTCCCGGGAGGAGAGAAGCGGCTGTGACCCCCTAGAAGCACGGAGCAAGGCGCCCAGCCCTCGCCTCTGGCACGCGCTTCCCGGAGGGGGCTCTGTCAGCTCCCCCTTCCCCGAAAGCACCGCGCCTGCTCTCAGACGCGGAAAGCGATGCAAACACCCTGCCGGCTGGGGCCTCCACCCCAGGGAGCTGCGGGTGCCGCCAGCACCTCGGGGCCGACAGCGGCTTCGGGGAGTCCAGGCGGTCGCACGCCTGGGCCTGAAAACCGAGGGAGACAGCAGGTCCCTCCAGGCCGAGCCACGGTGCGCTGCGGGGGAGAACGTCCGCCCAGGGAAAGACGAGTGCGAAGAGGGAAGCGGGCAGGAGAGAGGAAGGGCGCGCTTCGTGAGGCCCGAGCGCCCGGGCCGTGGGGCCGGCTTCTCCCGGGCCGGCGCCTCGCGTCCTCCCCGGGGAAGCGGTGGGCTGACTCGCCGTGGGTGGGGACGCCGTAGGTCAAGCCCCTCGACCTCCCCGGGAGAGACAAGGCAGGGTGGAATGCCATCCCCGTCCACGTCCGCACACACGTCGCTGCACGGAGCAGGAGGCCTTCTCGGCGCGGAGCCTGTTCACCTCGAGCGAGCACCACCGCCTTCCCTCCGAGAGGCCAGCCTGAAGCCGAGCTGCCTTCCGCGGGCAGGCCTCCTTGGCGAAGGGAGAAAGCTGGGCCGCGGCAGGGTGGGGCGGAAGCCGCAGGAAGGCTGCCGGCCGGGCCTCAGGTGGGGGGGCCATCCTGGAAGGGGGCCCCCGACCCCGGCCTCGGCGAAGCACGCGCGGGGACATCGGAAGCAGCTTCTGCTGGGACCGAGCGGCCGGACCCACCGCAGAGCAAACCCACTCGCTCCGAGGCTGCGGGAGGCCTTCTGGCGGCAGCCCCGCTTGGCGGAGCCGGGCGCCCGCGCGCAGTCGAGCCCACCGGAGCCGGCGTTCGGAGGGCACCGGGCTGCACACCCGGCTCGCGGGGAGGTCGGGAGGGCGACGCCGGCCTGCAGGCCCACCTCTCCGGGGGCCGCCCTGAGCAGGGAGGCCAGCCTGAAACGGACGGGCGAAGGGCCGAGCCCCTGCCATGGGACTGTTTCAGCGGGACGCCTTGGCCCAGCAAGCCCCACTCCGTCCCGGGAGGAGAGAAGCGGCTGTGACCCCCTAGAAGCACGGAGCAAGGCGCCCAGCCCTCGCCTCTGGCACGCGCTTCCCGGAGGGGGCTCTGTCAGCTCCCCCTTCCCCGAAAGCACCGCGCCTGCTCTCAGACGCGGAAAGCGATGCAAACACCCTGCCGGCTGGGGCCTCCACCCCAGGGAGCTGCGGGTGCCGCCAGCACCTCGGGGCCGACAGCGGCTTCGGGGAGTCCAGGCGGTCGCACGCCTGGGCCTGAAAACCGAGGGAGACAGCAGGTCCCTCCAGGCCGAGCCACGGTGCGCTGCGGGGGAGAACGTCCGCCCAGGGAAAGACGAGTGCGAAGAGGGAAGCGGGCAGGAGAGAGGAAGGGCGCGCTTCGTGAGGCCCGAGCGCCCGGGCCGTGGGGCCGGCTTCTCCCGGGCCGGCGCCTCGCGTCCTCCCCGGGGAAGCGGTGGGCTGACTCGCCGTGGGTGGGGACGCCGTAGGTCAAGCCCCTCGACCTCCCCGGGAGAGACAAGGCAGGGTGGAATGCCATCCCCGTCCACGTCCGCACACACGTCGCTGCACGGAGCAGGAGGCCTTCTCGGCGCGGAGCCTGTTCACCTCGAGCGAGCACCACCGCCTTCCCTCCGAGAGGCCAGCCTGAAGCCGAGCTGCCTTCCGCGGGCAGGCCTCCTTGGCGAAGGGAGAAAGCTGGGCCGCGGCAGGGTGGGGCGGAAGCCGCAGGAAGGCTGCCGGCCGGGCCTCAGGTGGGGGGGCCATCCTGGAAGGGGGCCCCCGACCCCGGCCTCGGCGAAGCACGCGCGGGGACATCGGAAGCAGCTTCTGCTGGGACCGAGCGGCCGGACCCACCGCAGAGCAAACCCACTCGCTCCGAGGCTGCGGGAGGCCTTCTGGCGGCAGCCCCGCTTGGCGGAGCCGGGCGCCCGCGCGCAGTCGAGCCCACCGGAGCCGGCGTTCGGAGGGCACCGGGCTGCACACCCGGCTCGCGGGGAGGTCGGGAGGGCGACGCCGGCCTGCAGGCCCACCTCTCCGGGGGCCGCCCTGAGCAGGGAGGCCAGCCTGAAACGGACGGGCGAAGGGCCGAGCCCCTGCCATGGGACTGTTTCAGCGGGACGCCTTGGCCCAGCAAGCCCCACTCCGTCCCGGGAGGAGAGAAGCGGCTGTGACCCCCTAGAAGCACGGAGCAAGGCGCCCAGCCCTCGCCTCTGGCACGCGCTTCCCGGAGGGGGCTCTGTCAGCTCCCCCTTCCCCGAAAGCACCGCGCCTGCTCTCAGACGCGGAAAGCGATGCAAACACCCTGCCGGCTGGGGCCTCCACCCCAGGGAGCTGCGGGTGCCGCCAGCACCTCGGGGCCGACAGCGGCTTCGGGGAGTCCAGGCGGTCGCACGCCTGGGCCTGAAAACCGAGGGAGACAGCAGGTCCCTCCAGGCCGAGCCACGGTGCGCTGCGGGGGAGAACGTCCGCCCAGGGAAAGACGAGTGCGAAGAGGGAAGCGGGCAGGAGAGAGGAAGGGCGCGCTTCGTGAGGCCCGAGCGCCCGGGCCGTGGGGCCGGCTTCTCCCGGGCCGGCGCCTCGCGTCCTCCCCGGGGAAGCGGTGGGCTGACTCGCCGTGGGTGGGGACGCCGTAGGTCAAGCCCCTCGACCTCCCCGGGAGAGACAAGGCAGGGTGGAATGCCATCCCCGTCCACGTCCGCACACACGTCGCTGCACGGAGCAGGAGGCCTTCTCGGCGCGGAGCCTGTTCACCTCGAGCGAGCACCACCGCCTTCCCTCCGAGAGGCCAGCCTGAAGCCGAGCTGCCTTCCGCGGGCAGGCCTCCTTGGCGAAGGGAGAAAGCTGGGCCGCGGCAGGGTGGGGCGGAAGCCGCAGGAAGGCTGCCGGCCGGGCCTCAGGTGGGGGGGCCATCCTGGAAGGGGGCCCCCGACCCCGGCCTCGGCGAAGCACGCGCGGGGACATCGGAAGCAGCTTCTGCTGGGACCGAGCGGCCGGACCCACCGCAGAGCAAACCCACTCGCTCCGAGGCTGCGGGAGGCCTTCTGGCGGCAGCCCCGCTTGGCGGAGCCGGGCGCCCGCGCGCAGTCGAGCCCACCGGAGCCGGCGTTCGGAGGGCACCGGGCTGCACACCCGGCTCGCGGGGAGGTCGGGAGGGCGACGCCGGCCTGCAGGCCCACCTCTCCGGGGGCCGCCCTGAGCAGGGAGGCCAGCCTGAAACGGACGGGCGAAGGGCCGAGCCCCTGCCATGGGACTGTTTCAGCGGGACGCCTTGGCCCAGCAAGCCCCACTCCGTCCCGGGAGGAGAGAAGCGGCTGTGACCCCCTAGAAGCACGGAGCAAGGCGCCCAGCGCTCGCCTCTGGCACGCGCTTTCCGGAGGGGGCTCTGTCAGCTCCCCCTTCCCCGAAAGCACCGCGCCTGCTCTCAGACGCGGAAAGCGATGCAAACACCCTGCCGGCTGGGGCCTCCACCCCAGGGAGCTGCGGGTGCCGCCAGCACCTCGGGGCCGACAGCGGCTTCGGGGAGTCCAGGCGGTCGCACGCCTGGGCCTGAAAACCGAGGGAGACAGCAGGTCCCTCCAGGCCGAGCCACGGTGCGCTGCGGGGGAGAACGTCCGCCCAGGGAAAGACGAGTGCGAAGAGGGAAGCGGGCAGGAGAGAGGAAGGGCGCGCTTCGTGAGGCCCGAGCGCCCGGGCCGTGGGGCCGGCTTCTCCCGGGCCGGCGCCTCGCGTCCTCCCCGGGGAAGCGGTGGGCTGACTCGCCGTGGGTGGGGACGCCGTGGGTCAAGCCCCTCGACCTCCCCGGGAGAGACAAGGCAGGGTGGAATGCCATCCCCGTCCACGTCCGCACACACGTCGCTGCACGGAGCAGGAGGCCTTCTCGGCGCGGAGCCTGTTCACCTCGAGCGAGCACCACCGCCTTCCCTCCGAGAGGCCAGCCTGAAGCCGAGCTGCCTTCCGCGGGCAGGCCTCCTTGGCGAAGGGAGAAAGCTGGGCCGCGGCAGGGTGGGGCGGAAGCCGCAGGAAGGCTGCCGGCCGGGCCTCAGGTGGGGGGGCCATCCTGGAAGGGGGCCCCCGACCCCGGCCTCGGCGAAGCACGCGCGGGGACATCGGAAGCAGCTTCTGCTGGGACCGAGCGGCCGGACCCACCGCAGAGCAAACCCACTCGCTCCGAGGCTGCGGGAGGCCTTCTGGCGGCAGCCCCGCTTGGCGGAGCCGGGCGCCCGCGCGCAGTCGAGCCCACCGGAGCCGGCGTTCGGAGGGCACCGGGCTGCACACCCGGCTCGCGGGGAGGTCGGGAGGGCGACGCCGGCCTGCAGGCCCACCTCTCCGGGGGCCGCCCTGAGCAGGGAGGCCAGCCTGAAACGGACGGGCGAAGGGCCGAGCCCCTGCCATGGGACTGTTTCAGCGGGACGCCTTGGCCCAGCAAGCCCCACTCCGTCCCGGGAGGAGAGAAGCGGCTGTGACCCCCTAGAAGCACGGAGCAAGGCGCCCAGCCCTCGCCTCTGGCACGCGCTTCCCGGAGGGGGCTCTGTCAGCTCCCCCTTCCCCGAAAGCACCGCGCCTGCTCTCAGACGCGGAAAGCGATGCAAACACCCTGCCGGCTGGGGCCTCCACCCCAGGGAGCTGCGGGTGCCGCCAGCACCTCGGGGCCGACAGCGGCTTCGGGGAGTCCAGGCGGTCGCACGCCTGGGCCTGAAAACCGAGGGAGACAGCAGGTCCCTCCAGGCCGAGCCACGGTGCGCTGCGGGGGAGAACGTCCGCCCAGGGAAAGACGAGTGCGAAGAGGGAAGCGGGCAGGAGAGAGGAAGGGCGCGCTTCGTGAGGCCCGAGCGCCCGGGCCGTGGGGCCGGCTTCTCCCGGGCCGGCGCCTCGCGTCCTCCCCGGGGAAGCGGTGGGCTGACTCGCCGTGGGTGGGGACGCCGTAGGTCAAGCCCCTCGACCTCCCCGGGAGAGACAAGGCAGGGTGGAATGCCATCCCCGTCCACGTCCGCACACACGTCGCTGCACGGAGCAGGAGGCCTTCTCGGCGCGGAGCCTGTTCACCTCGAGCGAGCACCACCGCCTTCCCTCCGAGAGGCCAGCCTGAAGCCGAGCTGCCTTCCGCGGGCAGGCCTCCTTGGCGAAGGGAGAAAGCTGGGCCGCGGCAGGGTGGGGCGGAAGCCGCAGGAAGGCTGCCGGCCGGGCCTCAGGTGGGGGGGCCATCCTGGAAGGGGGCCCCCGACCCCGGCCTCGGCGAAGCACGCGCGGGGACATCGGAAGCAGCTTCTGCTGGGACCGAGCGGCCGGACCCACCGCAGAGCAAACCCACTCGCTCCGAGGCTGCGGGAGGCCTTCTGGCGGCAGCCCCGCTTGGCGGAGCCGGGCGCCCGCGCGCAGTCGAGCCCACCGGAGCCGGCGTTCGGAGGGCACCGGGCTGCACACCCGGCTCGCGGGGAGGTCGGGAGGGCGACGCCGGCCTGCAGGCCCACCTCTCCGGGGGCCGCCCTGAGCAGGGAGGCCAGCCTGAAACGGACGGGCGAAGGGCCGAGCCCCTGCCATGGGACTGTTTCAGCGGGACGCCTTGGCCCAGCAAGCCCCACTCCGTCCCGGGAGGAGAGAAGCGGCTGTGACCCCCTAGAAGCACGGAGCAAGGCGCCCAGCCCTCGCCTCTGGCACGCGCTTCCCGGAGGGGGCTCTGTCAGCTCCCCCTTCCCCGAAAGCACCGCGCCTGCTCTCAGACGCGGAAAGCGATGCAAACACCCTGCCGGCTGGGGCCTCCACCCCAGGGAGCTGCGGGTGCCGCCAGCACCTCGGGGCCGACAGCGGCTTCGGGGAGTCCAGGCGGTCGCACGCCTGGGCCTGAAAACCGAGGGAGACAGCAGGTCCCTCCAGGCCGAGCCACGGTGCGCTGCGGGGGAGAACGTCCGCCCAGGGAAAGACGAGTGCGAAGAGGGAAGCGGGCAGGAGAGAGGAAGGGCGCGCTTCGTGAGGCCCGAGCGCCCGGGCCGTGGGGCCGGCTTCTCCCGGGCCGGCGCCTCGCGTCCTCCCCGGGGAAGCGGTGGGCTGACTCGCCGTGGGTGGGGACGCCGTGGGTCAAGCCCCTCGACCTCCCCGGGAGAGACAAGGCAGGGTGGAATGCCATCCCCGTCCACGTCCGCACACACGTCGCTGCACGGAGCAGGAGGCCTTCTCGGCGCGGAGCCTGTTCACCTCGAGCGAGCACCACCGCCTTCCCTCCGAGAGGCCAGCCTGAAGCCGAGCTGCCTTCCGCGGGCAGGCCTCCTTGGCGAAGGGAGAAAGCTGGGCCGCGGCAGGGTGGGGCGGAAGCCGCAGGAAGGCTGCCGGCCGGGCCTCAGGTGGGGGGGCCATCCTGGAAGGGGGCCCCCGACCCCGGCCTCGGCGAAGCACGCGCGGGGACATCGGAAGCAGCTTCTGCTGGGACCGAGCGGCCGGACCCACCGCAGAGCAAACCCACTCGCTCCGAGGCTGCGGGAGGCCTTCTGGCGGCAGCCCCGCTTGGCGGAGCCGGGCGCCCGCGCGCAGTCGAGCCCACCGGAGCCGGCGTTCGGAGGGCACCGGGCTGCACACCCGGCTCGCGGGGAGGTCGGGAGGGCGACGCCGGCCTGCAGGCCCACCTCTCCGGGGGCCGCCCTGAGCAGGGAGGCCAGCCTGAAACGGACGGGCGAAGGGCCGAGCCCCTGCCATGGGACTGTTTCAGCGGGACGCCTTGGCCCAGCAAGCCCCACTCCGTCCCGGGAGGAGAGAAGCGGCTGTGACCCCCTAGAAGCACGGAGCAAGGCGCCCAGCCCTCGCCTCTGGCACGCGCTTCCCGGAGGGGGCTCTGTCAGCTCCCCCTTCCCCGAAAGCACCGCGCCTGCTCTCAGACGCGGAAAGCGATGCAAACACCCTGCCGGCTGGGGCCTCCACCCCAGGGAGCTGCGGGTGCCGCCAGCACCTCGGGGCCGACAGCGGCTTCGGGGAGTCCAGGCGGTCGCACGCCTGGGCCTGAAAACCGAGGGAGACAGCAGGTCCCTCCAGGCCGAGCCACGGTGCGCTGCGGGGGAGAACGTCCGCCCAGGGAAAGACGGGTGCGAAGAGGGAAGCGGGCAGGAGAGAGGAAGGGCGCGCTTCGTGAGGCCCGAGCGCCCGGGCCGTGGGGCCGGCTTCTCCCGGGCCGGCGCCTCGCGTCCTCCCCGGGGAAGCGGTGGGCTGACTCGCCGTGGGTGGGGACGCCGTAGGTCAAGCCCCTCGACCTCCCCGGGAGAGACAAGGCAGGGTGGAATGCCATCCCCGTCCACGTCCGCACACACGTCGCTGCACGGAGAAGGAGGCCTTCTCGGCGCGGAGCCTGTTCACCTCGAGCGAGCACCACCGCCTTCCCTCCGAGAGGCCAGCCTGAAGCCGAGCTGCCTTCCGCGGGCAGGCCTCCTTGGCGAAGGGAGAAAGCTGGGCCGCGGCAGGGTGGGGCGGAAGCCGCAGGAAGGCTGCCGGCCGGGCCTCAGGTGGGGGGGCCATCCTGGAAGGGGGCCCCCGACCCCGGCCTCGGCGAAGCACGCGCGGGGACATCGGAAGCAGCTTCTGCTGGGACCGAGCGGCCGGACCCACCGCAGAGCAAACCCACTCGCTCCGAGGCTGCGGGAGGCCTTCTGGCGGCAGCCCCGCTTGGCGGAGCCGGGCGCCCGCGCGCAGTCGAGCCCACCGGAGCCGGCGTTCGGAGGGCACCGGGCTGCACACCCGGCTCGCGGGGAGGTCGGGAGGGCGACGCCGGCCTGCAGGCCCACCTCTCCGGGGGCCGCCCTGAGCAGGGAGGCCAGCCTGAAACGGACGGGCGAAGGGCCGAGCCCCTGCCATGGGACTGTTTCAGCGGGACGCCTTGGCCCAGCAAGCCCCACTCCGTCCCGGGAGGAGAGAAGCGGCTGTGACCCCCTAGAAGCACGGAGCAAGGCGCCCAGCCCTCGCCTCTGGCACGCGCTTCCCGGAGGGGGCTCTGTCAGCTCCCCCTTCCCCGAAAGCACCGCGCCTGCTCTCAGACGCGGAAAGCGATGCAAACACCCTGCCGGCTGGGGCCTCCACCCCAGGGAGCTGCGGGTGCCGCCAGCACCTCGGGGCCGACAGCGGCTTCGGGGAGTCCAGGCGGTCGCACGCCTGGGCCTGAAAACCGAGGGAGACAGCAGGTCCCTCCAGGCCGAGCCACGGTGCGCTGCGGGGGAGAACGTCCGCCCAGGGAAAGACGAGTGCGAAGAGGGAAGCGGGCAGGAGAGAGGAAGGGCGCGCTTCGTGAGGCCCGAGCGCCCGGGCCGTGGGGCCGGCTTCTCCCGGGCCGGCGCCTCGCGTCCTCCCCGGGGAAGCGGTGGGCTGACTCGCCGTGGGTGGGGACGCCGTAGGTCAAGCCCCTCGACCTCCCCGGGAGAGACAAGGCAGGGTGGAATGCCATCCCCGTCCACGTCCGCACACACGTCGCTGCACGGAGCAGGAGGCCTTCTCGGCGCGGAGCCTGTTCACCTCGAGCGAGCACCACCGCCTTCCCTCCGAGAGGCCAGCCTGAAGCCGAGCTGCCTTCCGCGGGCAGGCCTCCTTGGCGAAGGGAGAAAGCTGGGCCGCGGCAGGGTGGGGCGGAAGCCGCAGGAAGGCTGCCGGCCGGGCCTCAGGTGGGGGCCATCCTGGAAGGGGGCCCCCGACCCCGGCCTCGGCGAAGCACGCGCGGGGACATCGGAAGCAGCTTCTGCTGGGACCGAGCGGCCGGACCCACCGCAGAGCAAACCCACTCGCTCCGAGGCTGCGGGAGGCCTTCTGGCGGCAGCCCCGCTTGGCGGAGCCGGGCGCCCGCGCGCAGTCGAGCCCACCGGAGCCGGCGTTCGGAGGGCACCGGGCTGCACACCCGGCTCGCGGGGAGGTCGGGAGGGCGACGCCGGCCTGCAGGCCCACCTCTCCGGGGGCCGCCCTGAGCAGGGAGGCCAGCCTGAAACGGACGGGCGAAGGGCCGAGCCCCTGCCATGGGACTGTTTCAGCGGGACGCCTTGGCCCAGCAAGCCCCACTCCGTCCCGGGAGGAGAGAAGCGGCTGTGACCCCCTAGAAGCACGGAGCAAGGCGCCCAGCCCTCGCCTCTGGCACGCGCTTCCCGGAGGGGGCTCTGTCAGCTCCCCCTTCCCCGAAAGCACCGCGCCTGCTCTCAGACGCGGAAAGCGATGCAAACACCCTGCCGGCTGGGGCCTCCACCCCAGGGAGCTGCGGGTGCCGCCAGCACCTCGGGGCCGACAGCGGCTTCGGGGAGTCCAGGCGGTCGCACGCCTGGGCCTGAAAACCGAGGGAGACAGCAGGTCCCTCCAGGCCGAGCCACGGTGCGCTGCGGGGGAGAACGTCCGCCCAGGGAAAGACGAGTGCGAAGAGGGAAGCGGGCAGGAGAGAGGAAGGGCGCGCTTCGTGAGGCCCGAGCGCCCGGGCCGTGGGGCCGGCTTCTCCCGGGCCGGCGCCTCGCGTCCTCCCCGGGGAAGCGGTGGGCTGACTCGCCGTGGGTGGGGACGCCGTGGGTCAAGCCCCTCGACCTCCCCGGGAGAGACAAGGCAGGGTGGAATGCCATCCCCGTCCACGTCCGCACACACGTCGCTGCACGGAGCAGGAGGCCTTCTCGGCGCGGAGCCTGTTCACCTCGAGCGAGCACCACCGCCTTCCCTCCGAGAGGCCAGCCTGAAGCCGAGCTGCCTTCCGCGGGCAGGCCTCCTTGGCGAAGGGAGAAAGCTGGGCCGCGGCAGGGTGGGGCGGAAGCCGCAGGAAGGCTGCCGGCCGGGCCTCAGGTGGGGGGGGCCATCCTGGAAGGGGGCCCCCGACCCCGGCCTCGGCGAAGCACGCGCGGGGACATCGGAAGCAGCTTCTGCTGGGACCGAGCGGCCGGACCCACCGCAGAGCAAACCCACTCGCTCCGAGGCTGCGGGAGGCCTTCTGGCGGCAGCCCCGCTTGGCGGAGCCGGGCGCCCGCGCGCAGTCGAGCCCACCGGAGCCGGCGTTCGGAGGGCACCGGGCTGCACACCCGGCTCGCGGGGAGGTCGGGAGGGCGACGCCGGCCTGCAGGCCCACCTCTCCGGGGGCCGCCCTGAGCAGGGAGGCCAGCCTGAAACGGACGGGCGAAGGGCCGAGCCCCTGCCATGGGACTGTTTCAGCGGGACGCCTTGGCCCAGCAAGCCCCACTCCGTCCCGGGAGGAGAGAAGCGGCTGTGACCCCCTAGAAGCACGGAGCAAGGCGCCCAGCCCTCGCCTCTGGCACGCGCTTCCCGGAGGGGGCTCTGTCAGCTCCCCCTTCCCCGAAAGCACCGCGCCTGCTCTCAGACGCGGAAAGCGATGCAAACACCCTGCCGGCTGGGGCCTCCACCCCAGGGAGCTGCGGGTGCCGCCAGCACCTCGGGGCCGACAGCGGCTTCGGGGAGTCCAGGCGGTCGCACGCCTGGGCCTGAAAACCGAGGGAGACAGCAGGTCCCTCCAGGCCGAGCCACGGTGCGCTGCGGGGGAGAACGTCCGCCCAGGGAAAGACGAGTGCGAAGAGGGAAGCGGGCAGGAGAGAGGAAGGGCGCGCTTCGTGAGGCCCGAGCGCCCGGGCCGTGGGGCCGGCTTCTCCCGGGCCGGCGCCTCGCGTCCTCCCCGGGGAAGCGGTGGGCTGACTCGCCGTGGGTGGGGACGCCGTGGGTCAAGCCCCTCGACCTCCCCGGGAGAGACAAGGCAGGGTGGAATGCCATCCCCGTCCACGTCCGCACACACGTCGCTGCACGGAGCAGGAGGCCTTCTCGGCGCGGAGCCTGTTCACCTCGAGCGAGCACCACCGCCTTCCCTCCGAGAGGCCAGCCTGAAGCCGAGCTGCCTTCCGCGGGCAGGCCTCCTTGGCGAAGGGAGAAAGCTGGGCCGCGGCAGGGTGGGGCGGAAGCCGCAGGAAGGCTGCCGGCCGGGCCTCAGGTGGGGGGGGCCATCCTGGAAGGGGGCCCCCGACCCCGGCCCCGGCGAAGCACGCGCGGGGACATCGGAAGCAGCTTCTGCTGGGACCGAGCGGCCGGACCCACCGCAGAGCAAACCCACTCGCTCCGAGGCTGCGGGAGGCCTTCTGGCGGCAGCCCCGCTTGGCGGAGCCGGGCGCCCGCGCGCAGTCGAGCCCACCGGAGCCGGCGTTCGGAGGGCACCGGGCTGCACACCCGGCTCGCGGGGAGGTCGGGAGGGCGACGCCGGCCTGCAGGCCCACCTCTCCGGGGGCCGCCCTGAGCAGGGAGGCCAGCCTGAAACGGACGGGCGAAGGGCCGAGCCCCTGCCATGGGACTGTTTCAGCGGGACGCCTTGGCCCAGCAAGCCCCACTCCGTCCCGGGAGGAGAGAAGCGGCTGTGACCCCCTAGAAGCACGGAGCAAGGCGCCCAGCCCTCGCCTCTGGCACGCGCTTCCCGGAGGGGGCTCTGTCAGCTCCCCCTTCCCCGAAAGCACCGCGCCTGCTCTCAGACGCGGAAAGCGATGCAAACACCCTGCCGGCTGGGGCCTCCACCCCAGGGAGCTGCGGGTGCCGCCAGCACCTCGGGGCCGACAGCGGCTTCGGGGAGTCCAGGCGGTCGCACGCCTGGGCCTGAAAACCGAGGGAGACAGCAGGTCCCTCCAGGCCGAGCCACGGTGCGCTGCGGGGGAGAACGTCCGCCCAGGGAAAGACGAGTGCGAAGAGGGAAGCGGGCAGGAGAGAGGAAGGGCGCGCTTCGTGAGGCCCGAGCGCCCGGGCCGTGGGGCCGGCTTCTCCCGGGCCGGCGCCTCGCGTCCTCCCCGGGGAAGCGGTGGGCTGACTCGCCGTGGGTGGGGACGCCGTGGGTCAAGCCCCTCGACCTCCCCGGGAGAGACAAGGCAGGGTGGAATGCCATCCCCGTCCACGTCCGCACACACGTCGCTGCACGGAGCAGGAGGCCTTCTCGGCGCGGAGCCTGTTCACCTCGAGCGAGCACCACCGCCTTCCCTCCGAGAGGCCAGCCTGAAGCCGAGCTGCCTTCCGCGGGCAGGCCTCCTTGGCGAAGGGAGAAAGCTGGGCCGCGGCAGGGTGGGGCGGAAGCCGCAGGAAGGCTGCCGGCCGGGCCTCAGGTGGGGGGGGCCATCCTGGAAGGGGGCCCCCGACCCCGGCCCCGGCGAAGCACGCGCGGGGACATCGGAAGCAGCTTCTGCTGGGACCGAGCGGCCGGACCCACCGCAGAGCAAACCCACTCGCTCCGAGGCTGCGGGAGGCCTTCTGGCGGCAGCCCCGCTTGGCGGAGCCGGGCGCCCGCGCGCAGTCGAGCCCACCGGAGCCGGCGTTCGGAGGGCACCGGGCTGCACACCCGGCTCGCGGGGAGGTCGGGAGGGCGACGCCGGCCTGCAGGCCCACCTCTCCGGGGGCCGCCCTGAGCAGGGAGGCCAGCCTGAAACGGACGGGCGAAGGGCCGAGCCCCTGCCATGGGACTGTTTCAGCGGGACGCCTTGGCCCAGCAAGCCCCACTCCGTCCCGGGAGGAGAGAAGCGGCTGTGACCCCCTAGAAGCACGGAGCAAGGCGCCCAGCCCTCGCCTCTGGCACGCGCTTCCCGGAGGGGGCTCTGTCAGCTCCCCCTTCCCCGAAAGCACCGCGCCTGCTCTCAGACGCGGAAAGCGATGCAAACACCCTGCCGGCTGGGGCCTCCACCCCAGGGAGCTGCGGGTGCCGCCAGCACCTCGGGGCCGACAGCGGCTTCGGGGAGTCCAGGCGGTCGCACGCCTGGGCCTGAAAACCGAGGGAGACAGCAGGTCCCTCCAGGCCGAGCCACGGTGCGCTGCGGGGGAGAACGTCCGCCCAGGGAAAGACGAGTGCGAAGAGGGAAGCGGGCAGGAGAGAGGAAGGGCGCGCTTCGTGAGGCCCGAGCGCCCGGGCCGTGGGGCCGGCTTCTCCCGGGCCGGCGCCTCGCGTCCTCCCCGGGGAAGCGGTGGGCTGACTCGCCGTGGGTGGGGACGCCGTGGGTCAAGCCCCTCGACCTCCCCGGGAGAGACAAGGCAGGGTGGAATGCCATCCCCGTCCACGTCCGCACACACGTCGCTGCACGGAGCAGGAGGCCTTCTCGGCGCGGAGCCTGTTCACCTCGAGCGAGCACCACCGCCTTCCCTCCGAGAGGCCAGCCTGAAGCCGAGCTGCCTTCCGCGGGCAGGCCTCCTTGGCGAAGGGAGAAAGCTGGGCCGCGGCAGGGTGGGGCGGAAGCCGCAGGAAGGCTGCCGGCCGGGCCTCAGGTGGGGGGGGCCATCCTGGAAGGGGGCCCCCGACCCCGGCCTCGGCGAAGCACGCGCGGGGACATCGGAAGCAGCTTCTGCTGGGACCGAGCGGCCGGACCCACCGCAGAGCAAACCCACTCGCTCCGAGGCTGCGGGAGGCCTTCTGGCGGCAGCCCCGCTTGGCGGAGCCGGGCGCCCGCGCGCAGTCGAGCCCACCGGAGCCGGCGTTCGGAGGGCACCGGGCTGCACACCCGGCTCGCGGGGAGGTCGGGAGGGCGACGCCGGCCTGCAGGCCCACCTCTCCGGGGGCCGCCCTGAGCAGGGAGGCCAGCCTGAAACGGACGGGCGAAGGGCCGAGCCCCTGCCATGGGACTGTTTCAGCGGGACGCCTTGGCCCAGCAAGCCCCACTCCGTCCCGGGAGGAGAGAAGCGGCTGTGACCCCCTAGAAGCACGGAGCAAGGCGCCCAGCCCTCGCCTCTGGCACGCGCTTCCCGGAGGGGGCTCTGTCAGCTCCCCCTTCCCCGAAAGCACCGCGCCTGCTCTCAGACGCGGAAAGCGATGCAAACACCCTGCCGGCTGGGGCCTCCACCCCAGGGAGCTGCGGGTGCCGCCAGCACCTCGGGGCCGACAGCGGCTTCGGGGAGTCCAGGCGGTCGCACGCCTGGGCCTGAAAACCGAGGGAGACAGCAGGTCCCTCCAGGCCGAGCCACGGTGCGCTGCGGGGGAGAACGTCCGCCCAGGGAAAGACGAGTGCGAAGAGGGAAGCGGGCAGGAGAGAGGAAGGGCGCGCTTCGTGAGGCCCGAGCGCCCGGGCCGTGGGGCCGGCTTCTCCCGGGCCGGCGCCTCGCGTCCTCCCCGGGGAAGCGGTGGGCTGACTCGCCGTGGGTGGGGACGCCGTGGGTCAAGCCCCTCGACCTCCCCGGGAGAGACAAGGCAGGGTGGAATGCCATCCCCGTCCACGTCCGCACACACGTCGCTGCACGGAGCAGGAGGCCTTCTCGGCGCGGAGCCTGTTCACCTCGAGCGAGCACCACCGCCTTCCCTCCGAGAGGCCAGCCTGAAGCCGAGCTGCCTTCCGCGGGCAGGCCTCCTTGGCGAAGGGAGAAAGCTGGGCCGCGGCAGGGTGGGGCGGAAGCCGCAGGAAGGCTGCCGGCCGGGCCTCAGGTGGGGGGGGCCATCCTGGAAGGGGGCCCCCGACCCCGGCCTCGGCGAAGCACGCGCGGGGACATCGGAAGCAGCTTCTGCTGGGACCGAGCGGCCGGACCCACCGCAGAGCAAACCCACTCGCTCCGAGGCTGCGGGAGGCCTTCTGGCGGCAGCCCCGCTTGGCGGAGCCGGGCGCCCGCGCGCAGTCGAGCCCACCGGAGCCGGCGTTCGGAGGGCACCGGGCTGCACACCCGGCTCGCGGGGAGGTCGGGAGGGCGACGCCGGCCTGCAGGCCCACCTCTCCGGGGGCCGCCCTGAGCAGGGAGGCCAGCCTGAAACGGACGGGCGAAGGGCCGAGCCCCTGCCATGGGACTGTTTCAGCGGGACGCCTTGGCCCAGCAAGCCCCACTCCGTCCCGGGAGGAGAGAAGCGGCTGTGACCCCCTAGAAGCACGGAGCAAGGCGCCCAGCCCTCGCCTCTGGCACGCGCTTCCCGGAGGGGGCTCTGTCAGCTCCCCCTTCCCCGAAAGCACCGCGCCTGCTCTCAGACGCGGAAAGCGATGCAAACACCCTGCCGGCTGGGGCCTCCACCCCAGGGAGCTGCGGGTGCCGCCAGCACCTCGGGGCCGACAGCGGCTTCGGGGAGTCCAGGCGGTCGCACGCCTGGGCCTGAAAACCGAGGGAGACAGCAGGTCCCTCCAGGCCGAGCCACGGTGCGCTGCGGGGGAGAACGTCCGCCCAGGGAAAGACGAGTGCGAAGAGGGAAGCGGGCAGGAGAGAGGAAGGGCGCGCTTCGTGAGGCCCGAGCGCCCGGGCCGTGGGGCCGGCTTCTCCCGGGCCGGCGCCTCGCGTCCTCCCCGGGGAAGCGGTGGGCTGACTCGCCGTGGGTGGGGACGCCGTGGGTCAAGCCCCTCGACCTCCCCGGGAGAGACAAGGCAGGGTGGAATGCCATCCCCGTCCACGTCCGCACACACGTCGCTGCACGGAGCAGGAGGCCTTCTCGGCGCGGAGCCTGTTCACCTCGAGCGAGCACCACCGCCTTCCCTCCGAGAGGCCAGCCTGAAGCCGAGCTGCCTTCCGCGGGCAGGCCTCCTTGGCGAAGGGAGAAAGCTGGGCCGCGGCAGGGTGGGGCGGAAGCCGCAGGAAGGCTGCCGGCCGGGCCTCAGGTGGGGGGGGCCATCCTGGAAGGGGGCCCCCGACCCCGGCCTCGGCGAAGCACGCGCGGGGACATCGGAAGCAGCTTCTGCTGGGACCGAGCGGCCGGACCCACCGCAGAGCAAACCCACTCGCTCCGAGGCTGCGGGAGGCCTTCTGGCGGCAGCCCCGCTTGGCGGAGCCGGGCGCCCGCGCGCAGTCGAGCCCACCGGAGCCGGCGTTCGGAGGGCACCGGGCTGCACACCCGGCTCGCGGGGAGGTCGGGAGGGCGACGCCGGCCTGCAGGCCCACCTCTCCGGGGGCCGCCCTGAGCAGGGAGGCCAGCCTGAAACGGACGGGCGAAGGGCCGAGCCCCTGCCATGGGACTGTTTCAGCGGGACGCCTTGGCCCAGCAAGCCCCACTCCGTCCCGGGAGGAGAGAAGCGGCTGTGACCCCCTAGAAGCACGGAGCAAGGCGCCCAGCCCTCGCCTCTGGCACGCGCTTCCCGGAGGGGGCTCTGTCAGCTCCCCCTTCCCCGAAAGCACCGCGCCTGCTCTCAGACGCGGAAAGCGATGCAAACACCCTGCCGGCTGGGGCCTCCACCCCAGGGAGCTGCGGGTGCCGCCAGCACCTCGGGGCCGACAGCGGCTTCGGGGAGTCCAGGCGGTCGCACGCCTGGGCCTGAAAACCGAGGGAGACAGCAGGTCCCTCCAGGCCGAGCCACGGTGCGCTGCGGGGGAGAACGTCCGCCCAGGGAAAGACGAGTGCGAAGAGGGAAGCGGGCAGGAGAGAGGAAGGGCGCGCTTCGTGAGGCCCGAGCGCCCGGGCCGTGGGGCCGGCTTCTCCCGGGCCGGCGCCTCGCGTCCTCCCCGGGGAAGCGGTGGGCTGACTCGCCGTGGGTGGGGACGCCGTGGGTCAAGCCCCTCGACCTCCCCGGGAGAGACAAGGCAGGGTGGAATGCCATCCCCGTCCACGTCCGCACACACGTCGCTGCACGGAGCAGGAGGCCTTCTCGGCGCGGAGCCTGTTCACCTCGAGCGAGCACCACCGCCTTCCCTCCGAGAGGCCAGCCTGAAGCCGAGCTGCCTTCCGCGGGCAGGCCTCCTTGGCGAAGGGAGAAAGCTGGGCCGCGGCAGGGTGGGGCGGAAGCCGCAGGAAGGCTGCCGGCCGGGCCTCAGGTGGGGGGGGCCATCCTGGAAGGGGGCCCCCGACCCCGGCCTCGGCGAAGCACGCGCGGGGACATCGGAAGCAGCTTCTGCTGGGACCGAGCGGCCGGACCCACCGCAGAGCAAACCCACTCGCTCCGAGGCTGCGGGAGGCCTTCTGGCGGCAGCCCCGCTTGGCGGAGCCGGGCGCCCGCGCGCAGTCGAGCCCACCGGAGCCGGCGTTCGGAGGGCACCGGGCTGCACACCCGGCTCGCGGGGAGGTCGGGAGGGCGACGCCGGCCTGCAGGCCCACCTCTCCGGGGGCCGCCCTGAGCAGGGAGGCCAGCCTGAAACGGACGGGCGAAGGGCCGAGCCCCTGCCATGGGACTGTTTCAGCGGGACGCCTTGGCCCAGCAAGCCCCACTCCGTCCCGGGAGGAGAGAAGCGGCTGTGACCCCCTAGAAGCACGGAGCAAGGCGCCCAGCCCTCGCCTCTGGCACGCGCTTCCCGGAGGGGGCTCTGTCAGCTCCCCCTTCCCCGAAAGCACCGCGCCTGCTCTCAGACGCGGAAAGCGATGCAAACACCCTGCCGGCTGGGGCCTCCACCCCAGGGAGCTGCGGGTGCCGCCAGCACCTCGGGGCCGACAGCGGCTTCGGGGAGTCCAGGCGGTCGCACGCCTGGGCCTGAAAACCGAGGGAGACAGCAGGTCCCTCCAGGCCGAGCCACGGTGCGCTGCGGGGGAGAACGTCCGCCCAGGGAAAGACGAGTGCGAAGAGGGAAGCGGGCAGGAGAGAGGAAGGGCGCGCTTCGTGAGGCCCGAGCGCCCGGGCCGTGGGGCCGGCTTCTCCCGGGCCGGCGCCTCGCGTCCTCCCCGGGGAAGCGGTGGGCTGACTCGCCGTGGGTGGGGACGCCGTGGGTCAAGCCCCTCGACCTCCCCGGGAGAGACAAGGCAGGGTGGAATGCCATCCCCGTCCACGTCCGCACACACGTCGCTGCACGGAGCAGGAGGCCTTCTCGGCGCGGAGCCTGTTCACCTCGAGCGAGCACCACCGCCTTCCCTCCGAGAGGCCAGCCTGAAGCCGAGCTGCCTTCCGCGGGCAGGCCTCCTTGGCGAAGGGAGAAAGCTGGGCCGCGGCAGGGTGGGGCGGAAGCCGCAGGAAGGCTGCCGGCCGGGCCTCAGGTGGGGGGGGCCATCCTGGAAGGGGGCCCCCGACCCCGGCCTCGGCGAAGCACGCGCGGGGACATCGGAAGCAGCTTCTGCTGGGACCGAGCGGCCGGACCCACCGCAGAGCAAACCCACTCGCTCCGAGGCTGCGGGAGGCCTTCTGGCGGCAGCCCCGCTTGGCGGAGCCGGGCGCCCGCGCGCAGTCGAGCCCACCGGAGCCGGCGTTCGGAGGGCACCGGGCTGCACACCCGGCTCGCGGGGAGGTCGGGAGGGCGACGCCGGCCTGCAGGCCCACCTCTCCGGGGGCCGCCCTGAGCAGGGAGGCCAGCCTGAAACGGACGGGCGAAGGGCCGAGCCCCTGCCATGGGACTGTTTCAGCGGGACGCCTTGGCCCAGCAAGCCCCACTCCGTCCCGGGAGGAGAGAAGCGGCTGTGACCCCCTAGAAGCACGGAGCAAGGCGCCCAGCCCTCGCCTCTGGCACGCGCTTCCCGGAGGGGGCTCTGTCAGCTCCCCCTTCCCCGAAAGCACCGCGCCTGCTCTCAGACGCGGAAAGCGATGCAAACACCCTGCCGGCTGGGGCCTCCACCCCAGGGAGCTGCGGGTGCCGCCAGCACCTCGGGGCCGACAGCGGCTTCGGGGAGTCCAGGCGGTCGCACGCCTGGGCCTGAAAACCGAGGGAGACAGCAGGTCCCTCCAGGCCGAGCCACGGTGCGCTGCGGGGGAGAACGTCCGCCCAGGGAAAGACGAGTGCGAAGAGGGAAGCGGGCAGGAGAGAGGAAGGGCGCGCTTCGTGAGGCCCGAGCGCCCGGGCCGTGGGGCCGGCTTCTCCCGGGCCGGCGCCTCGCGTCCTCCCCGGGGAAGCGGTGGGCTGACTCGCCGTGGGTGGGGACGCCGTGGGTCAAGCCCCTCGACCTCCCCGGGAGAGACAAGGCAGGGTGGAATGCCATCCCCGTCCACGTCCGCACACACGTCGCTGCACGGAGCAGGAGGCCTTCTCGGCGCGGAGCCTGTTCACCTCGAGCGAGCACCACCGCCTTCCCTCCGAGAGGCCAGCCTGAAGCCGAGCTGCCTTCCGCGGGCAGGCCTCCTTGGCGAAGGGAGAAAGCTGGGCCGCGGCAGGGTGGGGCGGAAGCCGCAGGAAGGCTGCCGGCCGGGCCTCAGGTGGGGGGGGCCATCCTGGAAGGGGGCCCCCGACCCCGGCCTCGGCGAAGCACGCGCGGGGACATCGGAAGCAGCTTCTGCTGGGACCGAGCGGCCGGACCCACCGCAGAGCAAACCCACTCGCTCCGAGGCTGCGGGAGGCCTTCTGGCGGCAGCCCCGCTTGGCGGAGCCGGGCGCCCGCGCGCAGTCGAGCCCACCGGAGCCGGCGTTCGGAGGGCACCGGGCTGCACACCCGGCTCGCGGGGAGGTCGGGAGGGCGACGCCGGCCTGCAGGCCCACCTCTCCGGGGGCCGCCCTGAGCAGGGAGGCCAGCCTGAAACGGACGGGCGAAGGGCCGAGCCCCTGCCATGGGACTGTTTCAGCGGGACGCCTTGGCCCAGCAAGCCCCACTCCGTCCCGGGAGGAGAGAAGCGGCTGTGACCCCCTAGAAGCACGGAGCAAGGCGCCCAGCCCTCGCCTCTGGCACGCGCTTCCCGGAGGGGGCTCTGTCAGCTCCCCCTTCCCCGAAAGCACCGCGCCTGCTCTCAGACGCGGAAAGCGATGCAAACACCCTGCCGGCTGGGGCCTCCACCCCAGGGAGCTGCGGGTGCCGCCAGCACCTCGGGGCCGACAGCGGCTTCGGGGAGTCCAGGCGGTCGCACGCCTGGGCCTGAAAACCGAGGGAGACAGCAGGTCCCTCCAGGCCGAGCCACGGTGCGCTGCGGGGGAGAACGTCCGCCCAGGGAAAGACGAGTGCGAAGAGGGAAGCGGGCAGGAGAGAGGAAGGGCGCGCTTCGTGAGGCCCGAGCGCCCGGGCCGTGGGGCCGGCTTCTCCCGGGCCGGCGCCTCGCGTCCTCCCCGGGGAAGCGGTGGGCTGACTCGCCGTGGGTGGGGACGCCGTGGGTCAAGCCCCTCGACCTCCCCGGGAGAGACAAGGCAGGGTGGAATGCCATCCCCGTCCACGTCCGCACACACGTCGCTGCACGGAGCAGGAGGCCTTCTCGGCGCGGAGCCTGTTCACCTCGAGCGAGCACCACCGCCTTCCCTCCGAGAGGCCAGCCTGAAGCCGAGCTGCCTTCCGCGGGCAGGCCTCCTTGGCGAAGGGAGAAAGCTGGGCCGCGGCAGGGTGGGGCGGAAGCCGCAGGAAGGCTGCCGGCCGGGCCTCAGGTGGGGGGGGCCATCCTGGAAGGGGGCCCCCGACCCCGGCCTCGGCGAAGCACGCGCGGGGACATCGGAAGCAGCTTCTGCTGGGACCGAGCGGCCGGACCCACCGCAGAGCAAACCCACTCGCTCCGAGGCTGCGGGAGGCCTTCTGGCGGCAGCCCCGCTTGGCGGAGCCGGGCGCCCGCGCGCAGTCGAGCCCACCGGAGCCGGCGTTCGGAGGGCACCGGGCTGCACACCCGGCTCGCGGGGAGGTCGGGAGGGCGACGCCGGCCTGCAGGCCCACCTCTCCGGGGGCCGCCCTGAGCAGGGAGGCCAGCCTGAAACGGACGGGCGAAGGGCCGAGCCCCTGCCATGGGACTGTTTCAGCGGGACGCCTTGGCCCAGCAAGCCCCACTCCGTCCCGGGAGGAGAGAAGCGGCTGTGACCCCCTAGAAGCACGGAGCAAGGCGCCCAGCCCTCGCCTCTGGCACGCGCTTCCCGGAGGGGGCTCTGTCAGCTCCCCCTTCCCCGAAAGCACCGCGCCTGCTCTCAGACGCGGAAAGCGATGCAAACACCCTGCCGGCTGGGGCCTCCACCCCAGGGAGCTGCGGGTGCCGCCAGCACCTCGGGGCCGACAGCGGCTTCGGGGAGTCCAGGCGGTCGCACGCCTGGGCCTGAAAACCGAGGGAGACAGCAGGTCCCTCCAGGCCGAGCCACGGTGCGCTGCGGGGGAGAACGTCCGCCCAGGGAAAGACGAGTGCGAAGAGGGAAGCGGGCAGGAGAGAGGAAGGGCGCGCTTCGTGAGGCCCGAGCGCCCGGGCCGTGGGGCCGGCTTCTCCCGGGCCGGCGCCTCGCGTCCTCCCCGGGGAAGCGGTGGGCTGACTCGCCGTGGGTGGGGACGCCGTGGGTCAAGCCCCTCGACCTCCCCGGGAGAGACAAGGCAGGGTGGAATGCCATCCCCGTCCACGTCCGCACACACGTCGCTGCACGGAGCAGGAGGCCTTCTCGGCGCGGAGCCTGTTCACCTCGAGCGAGCACCACCGCCTTCCCTCCGAGAGGCCAGCCTGAAGCCGAGCTGCCTTCCGCGGGCAGGCCTCCTTGGCGAAGGGAGAAAGCTGGGCCGCGGCAGGGTGGGGCGGAAGCCGCAGGAAGGCTGCCGGCCGGGCCTCAGGTGGGGGGGCCATCCTGGAAGGGGGCCCCCGACCCCGGCCTCGGCGAAGCACGCGCGGGGACATCGGAAGCAGCTTCTGCTGGGACCGAGCGGCCGGACCCACCGCAGAGCAAACCCACTCGCTCCGAGGCTGCGGGAGGCCTTCTGGCGGCAGCCCCGCTTGGCGGAGCCGGGCGCCCGCGCGCAGTCGAGCCCACCGGAGCCGGCGTTCGGAGGGCACCGGGCTGCACACCCGGCTCGCGGGGAGGTCGGGAGGGCGACGCCGGCCTGCAGGCCCACCTCTCCGGGGGCCGCCCTGAGCAGGGAGGCCAGCCTGAAACGGACGGGCGAAGGGCCGAGCCCCTGCCATGGGACTGTTTCAGCGGGACGCCTTGGCCCAGCAAGCCCCACTCCGTCCCGGGAGGAGAGAAGCGGCTGTGACCCCCTAGAAGCACGGAGCAAGGCGCCCAGCCCTCGCCTCTGGCACGCGCTTCCCGGAGGGGGCTCTGTCAGCTCCCCCTTCCCCGAAAGCACCGCGCCTGCTCTCAGACGCGGAAAGCGATGCAAACACCCTGCCGGCTGGGGCCTCCACCCCAGGGAGCTGCGGGTGCCGCCAGCACCTCGGGGCCGACAGCGGCTTCGGGGAGTCCAGGCGGTCGCACGCCTGGGCCTGAAAACCGAGGGAGACAGCAGGTCCCTCCAGGCCGAGCCACGGTGCGCTGCGGGGGAGAACGTCCGCCCAGGGAAAGACGAGTGCGAAGAGGGAAGCGGGCAGGAGAGAGGAAGGGCGCGCTTCGTGAGGCCCGAGCGCCCGGGCCGTGGGGCCGGCTTCTCCCGGGCCGGCGCCTCGCGTCCTCCCCGGGGAAGCGGTGGGCTGACTCGCCGTGGGTGGGGACGCCGTGGGTCAAGCCCCTCGACCTCCCCGGGAGAGACAAGGCAGGGTGGAATGCCATCCCCGTCCACGTCCGCACACACGTCGCTGCACGGAGCAGGAGGCCTTCTCGGCGCGGAGCCTGTTCACCTCGAGCGAGCACCACCGCCTTCCCTCCGAGAGGCCAGCCTGAAGCCGAGCTGCCTTCCGCGGGCAGGCCTCCTTGGCGAAGGGAGAAAGCTGGGCCGCGGCAGGGTGGGGCGGAAGCCGCAGGAAGGCTGCCGGCCGGGCCTCAGGTGGGGGGGCCATCCTGGAAGGGGGCCCCCGACCCCGGCCTCGGCGAAGCACGCGCGGGGACATCGGAAGCAGCTTCTGCTGGGACCGAGCGGCCGGACCCACCGCAGAGCAAACCCACTCGCTCCGAGGCTGCGGGAGGCCTTCTGGCGGCAGCCCCGCTTGGCGGAGCCGGGCGCCCGCGCGCAGTCGAGCCCACCGGAGCCGGCGTTCGGAGGGCACCGGGCTGCACACCCGGCTCGCGGGGAGGTCGGGAGGGCGACGCCGGCCTGCAGGCCCACCTCTCCGGGGGCCGCCCTGAGCAGGGAGGCCAGCCTGAAACGGACGGGCGAAGGGCCGAGCCCCTGCCATGGGACTGTTTCAGCGGGACGCCTTGGCCCAGCAAGCCCCACTCCGTCCCGGGAGGAGAGAAGCGGCTGTGACCCCCTAGAAGCACGGAGCAAGGCGCCCAGCCCTCGCCTCTGGCACGCGCTTCCCGGAGGGGGCTCTGTCAGCTCCCCCTTCCCCGAAAGCACCGCGCCTGCTCTCAGACGCGGAAAGCGATGCAAACACCCTGCCGGCTGGGGCCTCCACCCCAGGGAGCTGCGGGTGCCGCCAGCACCTCGGGGCCGACAGCGGCTTCGGGGAGTCCAGGCGGTCGCACGCCTGGGCCTGAAAACCGAGGGAGACAGCAGGTCCCTCCAGGCCGAGCCACGGTGCGCTGCGGGGGAGAACGTCCGCCCAGGGAAAGACGAGTGCGAAGAGGGAAGCGGGCAGGAGAGAGGAAGGGCGCGCTTCGTGAGGCCCGAGCGCCCGGGCCGTGGGGCCGGCTTCTCCCGGGCCGGCGCCTCGCGTCCTCCCCGGGGAAGCGGTGGGCTGACTCGCCGTGGGTGGGGACGCCGTGGGTCAAGCCCCTCGACCTCCCCGGGAGAGACAAGGCAGGGTGGAATGCCATCCCCGTCCACGTCCGCACACACGTCGCTGCACGGAGCAGGAGGCCTTCTCGGCGCGGAGCCTGTTCACCTCGAGCGAGCACCACCGCCTTCCCTCCGAGAGGCCAGCCTGAAGCCGAGCTGCCTTCCGCGGGCAGGCCTCCTTGGCGAAGGGAGAAAGCTGGGCCGCGGCAGGGTGGGGCGGAAGCCGCAGGAAGGCTGCCGGCCGGGCCTCAGGTGGGGGGGCCATCCTGGAAGGGGGCCCCCGACCCCGGCCTCGGCGAAGCACGCGCGGGGACATCGGAAGCAGCTTCTGCTGGGACCGAGCGGCCGGACCCACCGCAGAGCAAACCCACTCGCTCCGAGGCTGCGGGAGGCCTTCTGGCGGCAGCCCCGCTTGGCGGAGCCGGGCGCCCGCGCGCAGTCGAGCCCACCGGAGCCGGCGTTCGGAGGGCACCGGGCTGCACACCCGGCTCGCGGGGAGGTCGGGAGGGCGACGCCGGCCTGCAGGCCCACCTCTCCGGGGGCCGCCCTGAGCAGGGAGGCCAGCCTGAAACGGACGGGCGAAGGGCCGAGCCCCTGCCATGGGACTGTTTCAGCGGGACGCCTTGGCCCAGCAAGCCCCACTCCGTCCCGGGAGGAGAGAAGCGGCTGTGACCCCCTAGAAGCACGGAGCAAGGCGCCCAGCCCTCGCCTCTGGCACGCGCTTCCCGGAGGGGGCTCTGTCAGCTCCCCCTTCCCCGAAAGCACCGCGCCTGCTCTCAGACGCGGAAAGCGATGCAAACACCCTGCCGGCTGGGGCCTCCACCCCAGGGAGCTGCGGGTGCCGCCAGCACCTCGGGGCCGACAGCGGCTTCGGGGAGTCCAGGCGGTCGCACGCCTGGGCCTGAAAACCGAGGGAGACAGCAGGTCCCTCCAGGCCGAGCCACGGTGCGCTGCGGGGGAGAACGTCCGCCCAGGGAAAGACGAGTGCGAAGAGGGAAGCGGGCAGGAGAGAGGAAGGGCGCGCTTCGTGAGGCCCGAGCGCCCGGGCCGTGGGGCCGGCTTCTCCCGGGCCGGCGCCTCGCGTCCTCCCCGGGGAAGCGGTGGGCTGACTCGCCGTGGGTGGGGACGCCGTGGGTCAAGCCCCTCGACCTCCCCGGGAGAGACAAGGCAGGGTGGAATGCCATCCCCGTCCACGTCCGCACACACGTCGCTGCACGGAGCAGGAGGCCTTCTCGGCGCGGAGCCTGTTCACCTCGAGCGAGCACCACCGCCTTCCCTCCGAGAGGCCAGCCTGAAGCCGAGCTGCCTTCCGCGGGCAGGCCTCCTTGGCGAAGGGAGAAAGCTGGGCCGCGGCAGGGTGGGGCGGAAGCCGCAGGAAGGCTGCCGGCCGGGCCTCAGGTGGGGGGGCCATCCTGGAAGGGGGCCCCCGACCCCGGCCTCGGCGAAGCACGCGCGGGGACATCGGAAGCAGCTTCTGCTGGGACCGAGCGGCCGGACCCACCGCAGAGCAAACCCACTCGCTCCGAGGCTGCGGGAGGCCTTCTGGCGGCAGCCCCGCTTGGCGGAGCCGGGCGCCCGCGCGCAGTCGAGCCCACCGGAGCCGGCGTTCGGAGGGCACCGGGCTGCACACCCGGCTCGCGGGGAGGTCGGGAGGGCGACGCCGGCCTGCAGGCCCACCTCTCCGGGGGCCGCCCTGAGCAGGGAGGCCAGCCTGAAACGGACGGGCGAAGGGCCGAGCCCCTGCCATGGGACTGTTTCAGCGGGACGCCTTGGCCCAGCAAGCCCCACTCCGTCCCGGGAGGAGAGAAGCGGCTGTGACCCCCTAGAAGCACGGAGCAAGGCGCCCAGCCCTCGCCTCTGGCACGCGCTTCCCGGAGGGGGCTCTGTCAGCTCCCCCTTCCCCGAAAGCACCGCGCCTGCTCTCAGACGCGGAAAGCGATGCAAACACCCTGCCGGCTGGGGCCTCCACCCCAGGGAGCTGCGGGTGCCGCCAGCACCTCGGGGCCGACAGCGGCTTCGGGGAGTCCAGGCGGTCGCACGCCTGGGCCTGAAAACCGAGGGAGACAGCAGGTCCCTCCAGGCCGAGCCACGGTGCGCTGCGGGGGAGAACGTCCGCCCAGGGAAAGACGAGTGCGAAGAGGGAAGCGGGCAGGAGAGAGGAAGGGCGCGCTTCGTGAGGCCCGAGCGCCCGGGCCGTGGGGCCGGCTTCTCCCGGGCCGGCGCCTCGCGTCCTCCCCGGGGAAGCGGTGGGCTGACTCGCCGTGGGTGGGGACGCCGTGGGTCAAGCCCCTCGACCTCCCCGGGAGAGACAAGGCAGGGTGGAATGCCATCCCCGTCCACGTCCGCACACACGTCGCTGCACGGAGCAGGAGGCCTTCTCGGCGCGGAGCCTGTTCACCTCGAGCGAGCACCACCGCCTTCCCTCCGAGAGGCCAGCCTGAAGCCGAGCTGCCTTCCGCGGGCAGGCCTCCTTGGCGAAGGGAGAAAGCTGGGCCGCGGCAGGGTGGGGCGGAAGCCGCAGGAAGGCTGCCGGCCGGGCCTCAGGTGGGGGGGCCATCCTGGAAGGGGGCCCCCGACCCCGGCCTCGGCGAAGCACGCGCGGGGACATCGGAAGCAGCTTCTGCTGGGACCGAGCGGCCGGACCCACCGCAGAGCAAACCCACTCGCTCCGAGGCTGCGGGAGGCCTTCTGGCGGCAGCCCCGCTTGGCGGAGCCGGGCGCCCGCGCGCAGTCGAGCCCACCGGAGCCGGCGTTCGGAGGGCACCGGGCTGCACACCCGGCTCGCGGGGAGGTCGGGAGGGCGACGCCGGCCTGCAGGCCCACCTCTCCGGGGGCCGCCCTGAGCAGGGAGGCCAGCCTGAAACGGACGGGCGAAGGGCCGAGCCCCTGCCATGGGACTGTTTCAGCGGGACGCCTTGGCCCAGCAAGCCCCACTCCGTCCCGGGAGGAGAGAAGCGGCTGTGACCCCCTAGAAGCACGGAGCAAGGCGCCCAGCCCTCGCCTCTGGCACGCGCTTCCCGGAGGGGGCTCTGTCAGCTCCCCCTTCCCCGAAAGCACCGCGCCTGCTCTCAGACGCGGAAAGCGATGCAAACACCCTGCCGGCTGGGGCCTCCACCCCAGGGAGCTGCGGGTGCCGCCAGCACCTCGGGGCCGACAGCGGCTTCGGGGAGTCCAGGCGGTCGCACGCCTGGGCCTGAAAACCGAGGGAGACAGCAGGTCCCTCCAGGCCGAGCCACGGTGCGCTGCGGGGGAGAACGTCCGCCCAGGGAAAGACGAGTGCGAAGAGGGAAGCGGGCAGGAGAGAGGAAGGGCGCGCTTCGTGAGGCCCGAGCGCCCGGGCCGTGGGGCCGGCTTCTCCCGGGCCGGCGCCTCGCGTCCTCCCCGGGGAAGCGGTGGGCTGACTCGCCGTGGGTGGGGACGCCGTGGGTCAAGCCCCTCGACCTCCCCGGGAGAGACAAGGCAGGGTGGAATGCCATCCCCGTCCACGTCCGCACACACGTCGCTGCACGGAGCAGGAGGCCTTCTCGGCGCGGAGCCTGTTCACCTCGAGCGAGCACCACCGCCTTCCCTCCGAGAGGCCAGCCTGAAGCCGAGCTGCCTTCCGCGGGCAGGCCTCCTTGGCGAAGGGAGAAAGCTGGGCCGCGGCAGGGTGGGGCGGAAGCCGCAGGAAGGCTGCCGGCCGGGCCTCAGGGGGGGGGGCCATCCTGGAAGGGGGCCCCCGACCCCGGCCTCGGCGAAGCACGCGCGGGGACATCGGAAGCAGCTTCTGCTGGGACCGAGCGGCCGGACCCACCGCAGAGCAAACCCACTCGCTCCGAGGCTGCGGGAGGCCTTCTGGCGGCAGCCCCGCTTGGCGGAGCCGGGCGCCCGCGCGCAGTCGAGCCCACCGGAGCCGGCGTTCGGAGGGCACCGGGCTGCACACCCGGCTCGCGGGGAGGTCGGGAGGGCGACGCCGGCCTGCAGGCCCACCTCTCCGGGGGCCGCCCTGAGCAGGGAGGCCAGCCTGAAACGGACGGGCGAAGGGCCGAGCCCCTGCCATGGGACTGTTTCAGCGGGACGCCTTGGCCCAGCAAGCCCCACTCCGTCCCGGGAGGAGAGAAGCGGCTGTGACCCCCTAGAAGCACGGAGCAAGGCGCCCAGCCCTCGCCTCTGGCACGCGCTTCCCGGAGGGGGCTCTGTCAGCTCCCCCTTCCCCGAAAGCACCGCGCCTGCTCTCAGACGCGGAAAGCGATGCAAACACCCTGCCGGCTGGGGCCTCCACCCCAGGGAGCTGCGGGTGCCGCCAGCACCTCGGGGCCGACAGCGGCTTCGGGGAGTCCAGGCGGTCGCACGCCTGGGCCTGAAAACCGAGGGAGACAGCAGGTCCCTCCAGGCCGAGCCACGGTGCGCTGCGGGGGAGAACGTCCGCCCAGGGAAAGACGAGTGCGAAGAGGGAAGCGGGCAGGAGAGAGGAAGGGCGCTTCGTGAGGCCCGAGCGCCCGGGCCGTGGGGCCGGCTTCTCCCGGGCCGGCGCCTCGCGTCCTCCCCGGGGAAGCGGTGGGCTGACTCGCCGTGGGTGGGGACGCCGTGGGTCAAGCCCCTCGACCTCCCCGGGAGAGACAAGGCAGGGTGGAATGCCATCCCCGTCCACGTCCGCACACACGTCGCTGCACGGAGCAGGAGGCCTTCTCGGCGCGGAGCCTGTTCACCTCGAGCGAGCACCACCGCCTTCCCTCCGAGAGGCCAGCCTGAAGCCGAGCTGCCTTCCGCGGGCAGGCCTCCTTGGCGAAGGGAGAAAGCTGGGCCGCGGCAGGGTGGGGCGGAAGCCGCAGGAAGGCTGCCGGCCGGGCCTCAGGTGGGGGGGCCATCCTGGAAGGGGGCCCCCGACCCCGGCCTCGGCGAAGCACGCGCGGGGACATCGGAAGCAGCTTCTGCTGGGACCGAGCGGCCGGACCCACCGCAGAGCAAACCCACTCGCTCCGAGGCTGCGGGAGGCCTTCTGGCGGCAGCCCCGCTTGGCGGAGCCGGGCGCCCGCGCGCAGTCGAGCCCACCGGAGCCGGCGTTCGGAGGGCACCGGGCTGCACACCCGGCTCGCGGGGAGGTCGGGAGGGCGACGCCGGCCTGCAGGCCCACCTCTCCGGGGGCCGCCCTGAGCAGGGAGGCCAGCCTGAAACGGACGGGCGAAGGGCCGAGCCCCTGCCATGGGACTGTTTCAGCGGGACGCCTTGGCCCAGCAAGCCCCACTCCGTCCCGGGAGGAGAGAAGCGGCTGTGACCCCCTAGAAGCACGGAGCAAGGCGCCCAGCCCTCGCCTCTGGCACGCGCTTCCCGGAGGGGGCTCTGTCAGCTCCCCCTTCCCCGAAAGCACCGCGCCTGCTCTCAGACGCGGAAAGCGATGCAAACACCCTGCCGGCTGGGGCCTCCACCCCAGGGAGCTGCGGGTGCCGCCAGCACCTCGGGGCCGACAGCGGCTTCGGGGAGTCCAGGCGGTCGCACGCCTGGGCCTGAAAACCGAGGGAGACAGCAGGTCCCTCCAGGCCGAGCCACGGTGCGCTGCGGGGGAGAACGTCCGCCCAGGGAAAGACGAGTGCGAAGAGGGAAGCGGGCAGGAGAGAGGAAGGGCGCGCTTCGTGAGGCCCGAGCGCCCGGGCCGTGGGGCCGGCTTCTCCCGGGCCGGCGCCTCGCGTCCTCCCCGGGGAAGCGGTGGGCTGACTCGCCGTGGGTGGGGACGCCGTGGGTCAAGCCCCTCGACCTCCCCGGGAGAGACAAGGCAGGGTGGAATGCCATCCCCGTCCACGTCCGCACACACGTCGCTGCACGGAGCAGGAGGCCTTCTCGGCGCGGAGCCTGTTCACCTCGAGCGAGCACCACCGCCTTCCCTCCGAGAGGCCAGCCTGAAGCCGAGCTGCCTTCCGCGGGCAGGCCTCCTTGGCGAAGGGAGAAAGCTGGGCCGCGGCAGGGTGGGGCGGAAGCCGCAGGAAGGCTGCCGGCCGGGCCTCAGGTGGGGGGGCCATCCTGGAAGGGGGCCCCCGACCCCGGCCTCGGCGAAGCACGCGCGGGGACATCGGAAGCAGCTTCTGCTGGGACCGAGCGGCCGGACCCACCGCAGAGCAAACCCACTCGCTCCGAGGCTGCGGGAGGCCTTCTGGCGGCAGCCCCGCTTGGCGGAGCCGGGCGCCCGCGCGCAGTCGAGCCCACCGGAGCCGGCGTTCGGAGGGCACCGGGCTGCACACCCGGCTCGCGGGGAGGTCGGGAGGGCGACGCCGGCCTGCAGGCCCACCTCTCCGGGGGCCGCCCTGAGCAGGGAGGCCAGCCTGAAACGGACGGGCGAAGGGCCGAGCCCCTGCCATGGGACTGTTTCAGCGGGACGCCTTGGCCCAGCAAGCCCCACTCCGTCCCGGGAGGAGAGAAGCGGCTGTGACCCCCTAGAAGCACGGAGCAAGGCGCCCAGCCCTCGCCTCTGGCACGCGCTTCCCGGAGGGGGCTCTGTCAGCTCCCCCTTCCCCGAAAGCACCGCGCCTGCTCTCAGACGCGGAAAGCGATGCAAACACCCTGCCGGCTGGGGCCTCCACCCCAGGGAGCTGCGGGTGCCGCCAGCACCTCGGGGCCGACAGCGGCTTCGGGGAGTCCAGGCGGTCGCACGCCTGGGCCTGAAAACCGAGGGAGACAGCAGGTCCCTCCAGGCCGAGCCACGGTGCGCTGCGGGGGAGAACGTCCGCCCAGGGAAAGACGAGTGCGAAGAGGGAAGCGGGCAGGAGAGAGGAAGGGCGCGCTTCGTGAGGCCCGAGCGCCCGGGCCGTGGGGCCGGCTTCTCCCGGGCCGGCGCCTCGCGTCCTCCCCGGGGAAGCGGTGGGCTGACTCGCCGTGGGTGGGGACGCCGTGGGTCAAGCCCCTCGACCTCCCCGGGAGAGACAAGGCAGGGTGGAATGCCATCCCCGTCCACGTCCGCACACACGTCGCTGCACGGAGCAGGAGGCCTTCTCGGCGCGGAGCCTGTTCACCTCGAGCGAGCACCACCGCCTTCCCTCCGAGAGGCCAGCCTGAAGCCGAGCTGCCTTCCGCGGGCAGGCCTCCTTGGCGAAGGGAGAAAGCTGGGCCGCGGCAGGGTGGGGCGGAAGCCGCAGGAAGGCTGCCGGCCGGGCCTCAGGTGGGGGGGCCATCCTGGAAGGGGGCCCCCGACCCCGGCCTCGGCGAAGCACGCGCGGGGACATCGGAAGCAGCTTCTGCTGGGACCGAGCGGCCGGACCCACCGCAGAGCAAACCCACTCGCTCCGAGGCTGCGGGAGGCCTTCTGGCGGCAGCCCCGCTTGGCGGAGCCGGGCGCCCGCGCGCAGTCGAGCCCACCGGAGCCGGCGTTCGGAGGGCACCGGGCTGCACACCCGGCTCGCGGGGAGGTCGGGAGGGCGACGCCGGCCTGCAGGCCCACCTCTCCGGGGGCCGCCCTGAGCAGGGAGGCCAGCCTGAAACGGACGGGCGAAGGGCCGAGCCCCTGCCATGGGACTGTTTCAGCGGGACGCCTTGGCCCAGCAAGCCCCACTCCGTCCCGGGAGGAGAGAAGCGGCTGTGACCCCCTAGAAGCACGGAGCAAGGCGCCCAGCCCTCGCCTCTGGCACGCGCTTCCCGGAGGGGGCTCTGTCAGCTCCCCCTTCCCCGAAAGCACCGCGCCTGCTCTCAGACGCGGAAAGCGATGCAAACACCCTGCCGGCTGGGGCCTCCACCCCAGGGAGCTGCGGGTGCCGCCAGCACCTCGGGGCCGACAGCGGCTTCGGGGAGTCCAGGCGGTCGCACGCCTGGGCCTGAAAACCGAGGGAGACAGCAGGTCCCTCCAGGCCGAGCCACGGTGCGCTGCGGGGGAGAACGTCCGCCCAGGGAAAGACGAGTGCGAAGAGGGAAGCGGGCAGGAGAGAGGAAGGGCGCGCTTCGTGAGGCCCGAGCGCCCGGGCCGTGGGGCCGGCTTCTCCCGGGCCGGCGCCTCGCGTCCTCCCCGGGGAAGCGGTGGGCTGACTCGCCGTGGGTGGGGACGCCGTGGGTCAAGCCCCTCGACCTCCCCGGGAGAGACAAGGCAGGGTGGAATGCCATCCCCGTCCACGTCCGCACACACGTCGCTGCACGGAGCAGGAGGCCTTCTCGGCGCGGAGCCTGTTCACCTCGAGCGAGCACCACCGCCTTCCCTCCGAGAGGCCAGCCTGAAGCCGAGCTGCCTTCCGCGGGCAGGCCTCCTTGGCGAAGGGAGAAAGCTGGGCCGCGGCAGGGTGGGGCGGAAGCCGCAGGAAGGCTGCCGGCCGGGCCTCAGGTGGGGGGGCCATCCTGGAAGGGGGCCCCCGACCCCGGCCTCGGCGAAGCACGCGCGGGGACATCGGAAGCAGCTTCTGCTGGGACCGAGCGGCCGGACCACGCAGAGCAAAACCCACTCGCTCCGGGGCTGCGGGAGGCCTTCTGGCGGCAGCCCCGCTTGGCGGAGCCGGGCGCCCGCGCGCAGTCGAGCCCACCGGAGCCGGCGTTCGGAGGGCACCGGGCTGCACACCCGGCTCGCGGGGAGGTCGGGAGGGCGACGCCGGCCTGCAGGCCCACCTCTCCGGGGGCCGCCCTGAGCAGGGAGGCCAGCCTGAACGGACGGGCGAAGGGCCGAGCCCCTGCCATGGGACCTGTTTCAGCGGGACGCCTTGGCCCAGCAAGCCCCACTCCGTCCCGGGAGGAGAGAAGCGGCTGTGACCCCCTAGAAGCACGGAGCAAGGCGCCCAGCCCTCGCCTCTGGCACGCGCTTCCCGGAGGGGCTCTGTCAGCTCCCCCTTCCCCGAAAGCACCGCGCCTGCTCTCAGACGCGGAAAGCGATGCAAACACCCTGCCGGCTGGGGCCTCCACCCCAGGGAGCTGCGGGTGCCGCCAGCACCTCGGGGCCGACAGCGGCTTCGGGGAGTCCAGGCGGTCGCACGCCTGGGCCTGAAAACCGAGGGAGACAGCAGGTCCCTCCAGGCCGAGCCACGGTGCGCTGCGGGGGAGAACGTCCGCCCAGGGAAAGACGAGTGCGAAGAGGGAAGCGGGCAGGAGAGAGGAAGGGCGCGCTTCGTGAGGCCCGAGCGCCCGGGCCGTGGGGCCGGCTTCTCCCGGGCCGGCGCCTCGCGTCCTCCCCGGGGAAGCGGTGGGCTGACTCGCCGTGGGTGGGGACGCCGTGGGTCAAGCCCCTCGACCTCCCCGGGAGAGACAAGGCAGGGTGGAATGCCATCCCCGTCCACGTCCGCACACACGTCGCTGCACGGAGCAGGAGGCCTTCTCGGCGCGGAGCCTGTTCACCTCGAGCGAGCACCACCGCCTTCCCTCCGAGAGGCCAGCCTGAAGCCGAGCTGCCTTCCGCGGGCAGGCCTCCTTGGCGAAGGGAGAAAGCTGGGCCGCGGCAGGGTGGGGCGGAAGCCGCAGGAAGGCTGCCGGCCGGGCCTCAGGTGGGGGGGCCATCCTGGAAGGGGGCCCCCGACCCCGGCCTCGGCGAAGCACGCGCGGGGACATCGGAAGCAGCTTCTGCTGGGACCGAGCGGCCGGACCCACCGCAGAGCAAACCCACTCGCTCCGAGGCTGCGGGAGGCCTTCTGGCGGCAGCCCCGCTTGGCGGAGCCGGGCGCCCGCGCGCAGTCGAGCCCACCGGAGCCGGCGTTCGGAGGGCACCGGGCTGCACACCCGGCTCGCGGGGAGGTCGGGAGGGCGACGCCGGCCTGCAGGCCCACCTCTCCGGGGGCCGCCCTGAGCAGGGAGGCCAGCCTGAAACGGACGGGCGAAGGGCCGAGCCCCTGCCATGGGACTGTTTCAGCGGGACGCCTTGGCCCAGCAAGCCCCACTCCGTCCCGGGAGGAGAGAAGCGGCTGTGACCCCCTAGAAGCACGGAGCAAGGCGCCCAGCCCTCGCCTCTGGCACGCGCTTCCCGGAGGGGGCTCTGTCAGCTCCCCCTTCCCCGAAAGCACCGCGCCTGCTCTCAGACGCGGAAAGCGATGCAAACACCCTGCCGGCTGGGGCCTCCACCCCAGGGAGCTGCGGGTGCCGCCAGCACCTCGGGGCCGACAGCGGCTTCGGGGAGTCCAGGCGGTCGCACGCCTGGGCCTGAAAACCGAGGGAGACAGCAGGTCCCTCCAGGCCGAGCCACGGTGCGCTGCGGGGGAGAACGTCCGCCCAGGGAAAGACGAGTGCGAAGAGGGAAGCGGGCAGGAGAGAGGAAGGGCGCGCTTCGTGAGGCCCGAGCGCCCGGGCCGTGGGGCCGGCTTCTCCCGGGCCGGCGCCTCGCGTCCTCCCCGGGGAAGCGGTGGGCTGACTCGCCGTGGGTGGGGACGCCGTGGGTCAAGCCCCTCGACCTCCCCGGGAGAGACAAGGCAGGGTGGAATGCCATCCCCGTCCACGTCCGCACACACGTCGCTGCACGGAGCAGGAGGCCTTCTCGGCGCGGAGCCTGTTCACCTCGAGCGAGCACCACCGCCTTCCCTCCGAGAGGCCAGCCTGAAGCCGAGCTGCCTTCCGCGGGCAGGCCTCCTTGGCGAAGGGAGAAAGCTGGGCCGCGGCAGGGTGGGGCGGAAGCCGCAGGAAGGCTGCCGGCCGGGCCTCAGGTGGGGGGGCCATCCTGGAAGGGGGCCCCCGACCCCGGCCTCGGCGAAGCACGCGCGGGGACATCGGAAGCAGCTTCTGCTGGGACCGAGCGGCCGGACCCACCGCAGAGCAAACCCACTCGCTCCGAGGCTGCGGGAGGCCTTCTGGCGGCAGCCCCGCTTGGCGGAGCCGGGCGCCCGCGCGCAGTCGAGCCCACCGGAGCCGGCGTTCGGAGGGCACCGGGCTGCACACCCGGCTCGCGGGGAGGTCGGGAGGGCGACGCCGGCCTGCAGGCCCACCTCTCCGGGGGCCGCCCTGAGCAGGGAGGCCAGCCTGAAACGGACGGGCGAAGGGCCGAGCCCCTGCCATGGGACTGTTTCAGCGGGACGCCTTGGCCCAGCAAGCCCCACTCCGTCCCGGGAGGAGAGAAGCGGCTGTGACCCCCTAGAAGCACGGAGCAAGGCGCCCAGCCCTCGCCTCTGGCACGCGCTTCCCGGAGGGGGCTCTGTCAGCTCCCCCTTCCCCGAAAGCACCGCGCCTGCTCTCAGACGCGGAAAGCGATGCAAACACCCTGCCGGCTGGGGCCTCCACCCCAGGGAGCTGCGGGTGCCGCCAGCACCTCGGGGCCGACAGCGGCTTCGGGGAGTCCAGGCGGTCGCACGCCTGGGCCTGAAAACCGAGGGAGACAGCAGGTCCCTCCAGGCCGAGCCACGGTGCGCTGCGGGGGAGAACGTCCGCCCAGGGAAAGACGAGTGCGAAGAGGGAAGCGGGCAGGAGAGAGGAAGGGCGCGCTTCGTGAGGCCCGAGCGCCCGGGCCGTGGGGCCGGCTTCTCCCGGGCCGGCGCCTCGCGTCCTCCCCGGGGAAGCGGTGGGCTGACTCGCCGTGGGTGGGGACGCCGTGGGTCAAGCCCCTCGACCTCCCCGGGAGAGACAAGGCAGGGTGGAATGCCATCCCCGTCCACGTCCGCACACACGTCGCTGCACGGAGCAGGAGGCCTTCTCGGCGCGGAGCCTGTTCACCTCGAGCGAGCACCACCGCCTTCCCTCCGAGAGGCCAGCCTGAAGCCGAGCTGCCTTCCGCGGGCAGGCCTCCTTGGCGAAGGGAGAAAGCTGGGCCGCGGCAGGGTGGGGCGGAAGCCGCAGGAAGGCTGCCGGCCGGGCCTCAGGTGGGGGGGGCCATCCTGGAAGGGGGCCCCCGACCCCGGCCTCGGCGAAGCACGCGCGGGGACATCGGAAGCAGCTTCTGCTGGGACCGAGCGGCCGGACCCACCGCAGAGCAAACCCACTCGCTCCGAGGCTGCGGGAGGCCTTCTGGCGGCAGCCCCGCTTGGCGGAGCCGGGCGCCCGCGCGCAGTCGAGCCCACCGGAGCCGGCGTTCGGAGGGCACCGGGCTGCACACCCGGCTCGCGGGGAGGTCGGGAGGGCGACGCCGGCCTGCAGGCCCACCTCTCCGGGGGCCGCCCTGAGCAGGGAGGCCAGCCTGAAACGGACGGGCGAAGGGCCGAGCCCCTGCCATGGGACTGTTTCAGCGGGACGCCTTGGCCCAGCAAGCCCCACTCCGTCCCGGGAGGAGAGAAGCGGCTGTGACCCCCTAGAAGCACGGAGCAAGGCGCCCAGCCCTCGCCTCTGGCACGCGCTTCCCGGAGGGGGCTCTGTCAGCTCCCCCTTCCCCGAAAGCACCGCGCCTGCTCTCAGACGCGGAAAGCGATGCAAACACCCTGCCGGCTGGGGCCTCCACCCCAGGGAGCTGCGGGTGCCGCCAGCACCTCGGGGCCGACAGCGGCTTCGGGGAGTCCAGGCGGTCGCACGCCTGGGCCTGAAAACCGAGGGAGACAGCAGGTCCCTCCAGGCCGAGCCACGGTGCGCTGCGGGGGAGAACGTCCGCCCAGGGAAAGACGAGTGCGAAGAGGGAAGCGGGCAGGAGAGAGGAAGGGCGCGCTTCGTGAGGCCCGAGCGCCCGGGCCGTGGGGCCGGCTTCTCCCGGGCCGGCGCCTCGCGTCCTCCCCGGGGAAGCGGTGGGCTGACTCGCCGTGGGTGGGGACGCCGTGGGTCAAGCCCCTCGACCTCCCCGGGAGAGACAAGGCAGGGTGGAATGCCATCCCCGTCCACGTCCGCACACACGTCGCTGCACGGAGCAGGAGGCCTTCTCGGCGCGGAGCCTGTTCACCTCGAGCGAGCACCACCGCCTTCCCTCCGAGAGGCCAGCCTGAAGCCGAGCTGCCTTCCGCGGGCAGGCCTCCTTGGCGAAGGGAGAAAGCTGGGCCGCGGCAGGGTGGGGCGGAAGCCGCAGGAAGGCTGCCGGCCGGGCCTCAGGTGGGGGGGGCCATCCTGGAAGGGGGCCCCCGACCCCGGCCTCGGCGAAGCACGCGCGGGGACATCGGAAGCAGCTTCTGCTGGGACCGAGCGGCCGGACCCACCGCAGAGCAAACCCACTCGCTCCGAGGCTGCGGGAGGCCTTCTGGCGGCAGCCCCGCTTGGCGGAGCCGGGCGCCCGCGCGCAGTCGAGCCCACCGGAGCCGGCGTTCGGAGGGCACCGGGCTGCACACCCGGCTCGCGGGGAGGTCGGGAGGGCGACGCCGGCCTGCAGGCCCACCTCTCCGGGGGCCGCCCTGAGCAGGGAGGCCAGCCTGAAACGGACGGGCGAAGGGCCGAGCCCCTGCCATGGGACTGTTTCAGCGGGACGCCTTGGCCCAGCAAGCCCCACTCCGTCCCGGGAGGAGAGAAGCGGCTGTGACCCCCTAGAAGCACGGAGCAAGGCGCCCAGCCCTCGCCTCTGGCACGCGCTTCCCGGAGGGGGCTCTGTCAGCTCCCCCTTCCCCGAAAGCACCGCGCCTGCTCTCAGACGCGGAAAGCGATGCAAACACCCTGCCGGCTGGGGCCTCCACCCCAGGGAGCTGCGGGTGCCGCCAGCACCTCGGGGCCGACAGCGGCTTCGGGGAGTCCAGGCGGTCGCACGCCTGGGCCTGAAAACCGAGGGAGACAGCAGGTCCCTCCAGGCCGAGCCACGGTGCGCTGCGGGGGAGAACGTCCGCCCAGGGAAAGACGAGTGCGAAGAGGGAAGCGGGCAGGAGAGAGGAAGGGCGCGCTTCGTGAGGCCCGAGCGCCCGGGCCGTGGGGCCGGCTTCTCCCGGGCCGGCGCCTCGCGTCCTCCCCGGGGAAGCGGTGGGCTGACTCGCCGTGGGTGGGGACGCCGTGGGTCAAGCCCCTCGACCTCCCCGGGAGAGACAAGGCAGGGTGGAATGCCATCCCCGTCCACGTCCGCACACACGTCGCTGCACGGAGCAGGAGGCCTTCTCGGCGCGGAGCCTGTTCACCTCGAGCGAGCACCACCGCCTTCCCTCCGAGAGGCCAGCCTGAAGCCGAGCTGCCTTCCGCGGGCAGGCCTCCTTGGCGAAGGGAGAAAGCTGGGCCGCGGCAGGGTGGGGCGGAAGCCGCAGGAAGGCTGCCGGCCGGGCCTCAGGTGGGGGGGGCCATCCTGGAAGGGGGCCCCCGACCCCGGCCTCGGCGAAGCACGCGCGGGGACATCGGAAGCAGCTTCTGCTGGGACCGAGCGGCCGGACCCACCGCAGAGCAAACCCACTCGCTCCGAGGCTGCGGGAGGCCTTCTGGCGGCAGCCCCGCTTGGCGGAGCCGGGCGCCCGCGCGCAGTCGAGCCCACCGGAGCCGGCGTTCGGAGGGCACCGGGCTGCACACCCGGCTCGCGGGGAGGTCGGGAGGGCGACGCCGGCCTGCAGGCCCACCTCTCCGGGGGCCGCCCTGAGCAGGGAGGCCAGCCTGAAACGGACGGGCGAAGGGCCGAGCCCCTGCCATGGGACTGTTTCAGCGGGACGCCTTGGCCCAGCAAGCCCCACTCCGTCCCGGGAGGAGAGAAGCGGCTGTGACCCCCTAGAAGCACGGAGCAAGGCGCCCAGCCCTCGCCTCTGGCACGCGCTTCCCGGAGGGGGCTCTGTCAGCTCCCCCTTCCCCGAAAGCACCGCGCCTGCTCTCAGACGCGGAAAGCGATGCAAACACCCTGCCGGCTGGGGCCTCCACCCCAGGGAGCTGCGGGTGCCGCCAGCACCTCGGGGCCGACAGCGGCTTCGGGGAGTCCAGGCGGTCGCACGCCTGGGCCTGAAAACCGAGGGAGACAGCAGGTCCCTCCAGGCCGAGCCACGGTGCGCTGCGGGGGAGAACGTCCGCCCAGGGAAAGACGAGTGCGAAGAGGGAAGCGGGCAGGAGAGAGGAAGGGCGCGCTTCGTGAGGCCCGAGCGCCCGGGCCGTGGGGCCGGCTTCTCCCGGGCCGGCGCCTCGCGTCCTCCCCGGGGAAGCGGTGGGCTGACTCGCCGTGGGTGGGGACGCCGTGGGTCAAGCCCCTCGACCTCCCCGGGAGAGACAAGGCAGGGTGGAATGCCATCCCCGTCCACGTCCGCACACACGTCGCTGCACGGAGCAGGAGGCCTTCTCGGCGCGGAGCCTGTTCACCTCGAGCGAGCACCACCGCCTTCCCTCCGAGAGGCCAGCCTGAAGCCGAGCTGCCTTCCGCGGGCAGGCCTCCTTGGCGAAGGGAGAAAGCTGGGCCGCGGCAGGGTGGGGCGGAAGCCGCAGGAAGGCTGCCGGCCGGGCCTCAGGTGGGGGGGGCCATCCTGGAAGGGGGCCCCCGACCCCGGCCTCGGCGAAGCACGCGCGGGGACATCGGAAGCAGCTTCTGCTGGGACCGAGCGGCCGGACCCACCGCAGAGCAAACCCACTCGCTCCGAGGCTGCGGGAGGCCTTCTGGCGGCAGCCCCGCTTGGCGGAGCCGGGCGCCCGCGCGCAGTCGAGCCCACCGGAGCCGGCGTTCGGAGGGCACCGGGCTGCACACCCGGCTCGCGGGGAGGTCGGGAGGGCGACGCCGGCCTGCAGGCCCACCTCTCCGGGGGCCGCCCTGAGCAGGGAGGCCAGCCTGAAACGGACGGGCGAAGGGCCGAGCCCCTGCCATGGGACTGTTTCAGCGGGACGCCTTGGCCCAGCAAGCCCCACTCCGTCCCGGGAGGAGAGAAGCGGCTGTGACCCCCTAGAAGCACGGAGCAAGGCGCCCAGCCCTCGCCTCTGGCACGCGCTTCCCGGAGGGGGCTCTGTCAGCTCCCCCTTCCCCGAAAGCACCGCGCCTGCTCTCAGACGCGGAAAGCGATGCAAACACCCTGCCGGCTGGGGCCTCCACCCCAGGGAGCTGCGGGTGCCGCCAGCACCTCGGGGCCGACAGCGGCTTCGGGGAGTCCAGGCGGTCGCACGCCTGGGCCTGAAAACCGAGGGAGACAGCAGGTCCCTCCAGGCCGAGCCACGGTGCGCTGCGGGGGAGAACGTCCGCCCAGGGAAAGACGAGTGCGAAGAGGGAAGCGGGCAGGAGAGAGGAAGGGCGCGCTTCGTGAGGCCCGAGCGCCCGGGCCGTGGGGCCGGCTTCTCCCGGGCCGGCGCCTCGCGTCCTCCCCGGGGAAGCGGTGGGCTGACTCGCCGTGGGTGGGGACGCCGTGGGTCAAGCCCCTCGACCTCCCCGGGAGAGACAAGGCAGGGTGGAATGCCATCCCCGTCCACGTCCGCACACACGTCGCTGCACGGAGCAGGAGGCCTTCTCGGCGCGGAGCCTGTTCACCTCGAGCGAGCACCACCGCCTTCCCTCCGAGAGGCCAGCCTGAAGCCGAGCTGCCTTCCGCGGGCAGGCCTCCTTGGCGAAGGGAGAAAGCTGGGCCGCGGCAGGGTGGGGCGGAAGCCGCAGGAAGGCTGCCGGCCGGGCCTCAGGTGGGGGGGGCCATCCTGGAAGGGGGCCCCCGACCCCGGCCTCGGCGAAGCACGCGCGGGGACATCGGAAGCAGCTTCTGCTGGGACCGAGCGGCCGGACCCACCGCAGAGCAAACCCACTCGCTCCGAGGCTGCGGGAGGCCTTCTGGCGGCAGCCCCGCTTGGCGGAGCCGGGCGCCCGCGCGCAGTCGAGCCCACCGGAGCCGGCGTTCGGAGGGCACCGGGCTGCACACCCGGCTCGCGGGGAGGTCGGGAGGGCGACGCCGGCCTGCAGGCCCACCTCTCCGGGGGCCGCCCTGAGCAGGGAGGCCAGCCTGAAACGGACGGGCGAAGGGCCGAGCCCCTGCCATGGGACTGTTTCAGCGGGACGCCTTGGCCCAGCAAGCCCCACTCCGTCCCGGGAGGAGAGAAGCGGCTGTGACCCCCTAGAAGCACGGAGCAAGGCGCCCAGCCCTCGCCTCTGGCACGCGCTTCCCGGAGGGGGCTCTGTCAGCTCCCCCTTCCCCGAAAGCACCGCGCCTGCTCTCAGACGCGGAAAGCGATGCAAACACCCTGCCGGCTGGGGCCTCCACCCCAGGGAGCTGCGGGTGCCGCCAGCACCTCGGGGCCGACAGCGGCTTCGGGGAGTCCAGGCGGTCGCACGCCTGGGCCTGAAAACCGAGGGAGACAGCAGGTCCCTCCAGGCCGAGCCACGGTGCGCTGCGGGGGAGAACGTCCGCCCAGGGAAAGACGAGTGCGAAGAGGGAAGCGGGCAGGAGAGAGGAAGGGCGCGCTTCGTGAGGCCCGAGCGCCCGGGCCGTGGGGCCGGCTTCTCCCGGGCCGGCGCCTCGCGTCCTCCCCGGGGAAGCGGTGGGCTGACTCGCCGTGGGTGGGGACGCCGTGGGTCAAGCCCCTCGACCTCCCCGGGAGAGACAAGGCAGGGTGGAATGCCATCCCCGTCCACGTCCGCACACACGTCGCTGCACGGAGCAGGAGGCCTTCTCGGCGCGGAGCCTGTTCACCTCGAGCGAGCACCACCGCCTTCCCTCCGAGAGGCCAGCCTGAAGCCGAGCTGCCTTCCGCGGGCAGGCCTCCTTGGCGAAGGGAGAAAGCTGGGCCGCGGCAGGGTGGGGCGGAAGCCGCAGGAAGGCTGCCGGCCGGGCCTCAGGTGGGGGGGGCCATCCTGGAAGGGGGCCCCCGACCCCGGCCTCGGCGAAGCACGCGCGGGGACATCGGAAGCAGCTTCTGCTGGGACCGAGCGGCCGGACCCACCGCAGAGCAAACCCACTCGCTCCGAGGCTGCGGGAGGCCTTCTGGCGGCAGCCCCGCTTGGCGGAGCCGGGCGCCCGCGCGCAGTCGAGCCCACCGGAGCCGGCGTTCGGAGGGCACCGGGCTGCACACCCGGCTCGCGGGGAGGTCGGGAGGGCGACGCCGGCCTGCAGGCCCACCTCTCCGGGGGCCGCCCTGAGCAGGGAGGCCAGCCTGAAACGGACGGGCGAAGGGCCGAGCCCCTGCCATGGGACTGTTTCAGCGGGACGCCTTGGCCCAGCAAGCCCCACTCCGTCCCGGGAGGAGAGAAGCGGCTGTGACCCCCTAGAAGCACGGAGCAAGGCGCCCAGCCCTCGCCTCTGGCACGCGCTTCCCGGAGGGGGCTCTGTCAGCTCCCCCTTCCCCGAAAGCACCGCGCCTGCTCTCAGACGCGGAAAGCGATGCAAACACCCTGCCGGCTGGGGCCTCCACCCCAGGGAGCTGCGGGTGCCGCCAGCACCTCGGGGCTGACAGCGGCTTCGGGGAGTCCAGGCGGTCGCACGCCTGGGCCTGAAAACCGAGGGAGACAGCAGGTCCCTCCAGGCCGAGCCACGGTGCGCTGCGGGGGAGAACGTCCGCCCAGGGAAAGACGAGTGCGAAGAGGGAAGCGGGCAGGAGAGAGGAAGGGCGCGCTTCGTGAGGCCCGAGCGCCCGGGCCGTGGGGCCGGCTTCTCCCGGGCCGGCGCCTCGCGTCCTCCCCGGGGAAGCGGTGGGCTGACTCGCCGTGGGTGGGGACGCCGTGGGTCAAGCCCCTCGACCTCCCCGGGAGAGACAAGGCAGGGTGGAATGCCATCCCCGTCCACGTCCGCACACACGTCGCTGCACGGAGCAGGAGGCCTTCTCGGCGCGGAGCCTGTTCACCTCGAGCGAGCACCACCGCCTTCCCTCCGAGAGGCCAGCCTGAAGCCGAGCTGCCTTCCGCGGGCAGGCCTCCTTGGCGAAGGGAGAAAGCTGGGCCGCGGCAGGGTGGGGCGGAAGCCGCAGGAAGGCTGCCGGCCGGGCCTCAGGTGGGGGGGGCCATCCTGGAAGGGGGCCCCCGACCCCGGCCTCGGCGAAGCACGCGCGGGGACATCGGAAGCAGCTTCTGCTGGGACCGAGCGGCCGGACCCACCGCAGAGCAAACCCACTCGCTCCGAGGCTGCGGGAGGCCTTCTGGCGGCAGCCCCGCTTGGCGGAGCCGGGCGCCCGCGCGCAGTCGAGCCCACCGGAGCCGGCGTTCGGAGGGCACCGGGCTGCACACCCGGCTCGCGGGGAGGTCGGGAGGGCGACGCCGGCCTGCAGGCCCACCTCTCCGGGGGCCGCCCTGAGCAGGGAGGCCAGCCTGAAACGGACGGGCGAAGGGCCGAGCCCCTGCCATGGGACTGTTTCAGCGGGACGCCTTGGCCCAGCAAGCCCCACTCCGTCCCGGGAGGAGAGAAGCGGCTGTGACCCCCTAGAAGCACGGAGCAAGGCGCCCAGCCCTCGCCTCTGGCACGCGCTTCCCGGAGGGGGCTCTGTCAGCTCCCCCTTCCCCGAAAGCACCGCGCCTGCTCTCAGACGCGGAAAGCGATGCAAACACCCTGCCGGCTGGGGCCTCCACCCCAGGGAGCTGCGGGTGCCGCCAGCACCTCGGGGCCGACAGCGGCTTCGGGGAGTCCAGGCGGTCGCACGCCTGGGCCTGAAAACCGAGGGAGACAGCAGGTCCCTCCAGGCCGAGCCACGGTGCGCTGCGGGGGAGAACGTCCGCCCAGGGAAAGACGAGTGCGAAGAGGGAAGCGGGCAGGAGAGAGGAAGGGCGCGCTTCGTGAGGCCCGAGCGCCCGGGCCGTGGGGCCGGCTTCTCCCGGGCCGGCGCCTCGCGTCCTCCCCGGGGAAGCGGTGGGCTGACTCGCCGTGGGTGGGGACGCCGTGGGTCAAGCCCCTCGACCTCCCCGGGAGAGACAAGGCAGGGTGGAATGCCATCCCCGTCCACGTCCGCACACACGTCGCTGCACGGAGCAGGAGGCCTTCTCGGCGCGGAGCCTGTTCACCTCGAGCGAGCACCACCGCCTTCCCTCCGAGAGGCCAGCCTGAAGCCGAGCTGCCTTCCGCGGGCAGGCCTCCTTGGCGAAGGGAGAAAGCTGGGCCGCGGCAGGGTGGGGCGGAAGCCGCAGGAAGGCTGCCGGCCGGGCCTCAGGTGGGGGGGGCCATCCTGGAAGGGGGCCCCCGACCCCGGCCTCGGCGAAGCACGCGCGGGGACATCGGAAGCAGCTTCTGCTGGGACCGAGCGGCCGGACCCACCGCAGAGCAAACCCACTCGCTCCGAGGCTGCGGGAGGCCTTCTGGCGGCAGCCCCGCTTGGCGGAGCCGGGCGCCCGCGCGCAGTCGAGCCCACCGGAGCCGGCGTTCGGAGGGCACCGGGCTGCACACCCGGCTCGCGGGGAGGTCGGGAGGGCGACGCCGGCCTGCAGGCCCACCTCTCCGGGGGCCGCCCTGAGCAGGGAGGCCAGCCTGAAACGGACGGGCGAAGGGCCGAGCCCCTGCCATGGGACTGTTTCAGCGGGACGCCTTGGCCCAGCAAGCCCCACTCCGTCCCGGGAGGAGAGAAGCGGCTGTGACCCCCTAGAAGCACGGAGCAAGGCGCCCAGCCCTCGCCTCTGGCACGCGCTTCCCGGAGGGGGCTCTGTCAGCTCCCCCTTCCCCGAAAGCACCGCGCCTGCTCTCAGACGCGGAAAGCGATGCAAACACCCTGCCGGCTGGGGCCTCCACCCCAGGGAGCTGCGGGTGCCGCCAGCACCTCGGGGCCGACAGCGGCTTCGGGGAGTCCAGGCGGTCGCACGCCTGGGCCTGAAAACCGAGGGAGACAGCAGGTCCCTCCAGGCCGAGCCACGGTGCGCTGCGGGGGAGAACGTCCGCCCAGGGAAAGACGAGTGCGAAGAGGGAAGCGGGCAGGAGAGAGGAAGGGCGCGCTTCGTGAGGCCCGAGCGCCCGGGCCGTGGGGCCGGCTTCTCCCGGGCCGGCGCCTCGCGTCCTCCCCGGGGAAGCGGTGGGCTGACTCGCCGTGGGTGGGGACGCCGTGGGTCAAGCCCCTCGACCTCCCCGGGAGAGACAAGGCAGGGTGGAATGCCATCCCCGTCCACGTCCGCACACACGTCGCTGCACGGAGCAGGAGGCCTTCTCGGCGCGGAGCCTGTTCACCTCGAGCGAGCACCACCGCCTTCCCTCCGAGAGGCCAGCCTGAAGCCGAGCTGCCTTCCGCGGGCAGGCCTCCTTGGCGAAGGGAGAAAGCTGGGCCGCGGCAGGGTGGGGCGGAAGCCGCAGGAAGGCTGCCGGCCGGGCCTCAGGTGGGGGGGGCCATCCTGGAAGGGGGCCCCCGACCCCGGCCTCGGCGAAGCACGCGCGGGGACATCGGAAGCAGCTTCTGCTGGGACCGAGCGGCCGGACCCACCGCAGAGCAAACCCACTCGCTCCGAGGCTGCGGGAGGCCTTCTGGCGGCAGCCCCGCTTGGCGGAGCCGGGCGCCCGCGCGCAGTCGAGCCCACCGGAGCCGGCGTTCGGAGGGCACCGGGCTGCACACCCGGCTCGCGGGGAGGTCGGGAGGGCGACGCCGGCCTGCAGGCCCACCTCTCCGGGGGCCGCCCTGAGCAGGGAGGCCAGCCTGAAACGGACGGGCGAAGGGCCGAGCCCCTGCCATGGGACTGTTTCAGCGGGACGCCTTGGCCCAGCAAGCCCCACTCCGTCCCGGGAGGAGAGAAGCGGCTGTGACCCCCTAGAAGCACGGAGCAAGGCGCCCAGCCCTCGCCTCTGGCACGCGCTTCCCGGAGGGGGCTCTGTCAGCTCCCCCTTCCCCGAAAGCACCGCGCCTGCTCTCAGACGCGGAAAGCGATGCAAACACCCTGCCGGCTGGGGCCTCCACCCCAGGGAGCTGCGGGTGCCGCCAGCACCTCGGGGCCGACAGCGGCTTCGGGGAGTCCAGGCGGTCGCACGCCTGGGCCTGAAAACCGAGGGAGACAGCAGGTCCCTCCAGGCCGAGCCACGGTGCGCTGCGGGGGAGAACGTCCGCCCAGGGAAAGACGAGTGCGAAGAGGGAAGCGGGCAGGAGAGAGGAAGGGCGCGCTTCGTGAGGCCCGAGCGCCCGGGCCGTGGGGCCGGCTTCTCCCGGGCCGGCGCCTCGCGTCCTCCCCGGGGAAGCGGTGGGCTGACTCGCCGTGGGTGGGGACGCCGTGGGTCAAGCCCCTCGACCTCCCCGGGAGAGACAAGGCAGGGTGGAATGCCATCCCCGTCCACGTCCGCACACACGTCGCTGCACGGAGCAGGAGGCCTTCTCGGCGCGGAGCCTGTTCACCTCGAGCGAGCACCACCGCCTTCCCTCCGAGAGGCCAGCCTGAAGCCGAGCTGCCTTCCGCGGGCAGGCCTCCTTGGCGAAGGGAGAAAGCTGGGCCGCGGCAGGGTGGGGCGGAAGCCGCAGGAAGGCTGCCGGCCGGGCCTCAGGTGGGGGGGGCCATCCTGGAAGGGGGCCCCCGACCCCGGCCTCGGCGAAGCACGCGCGGGGACATCGGAAGCAGCTTCTGCTGGGACCGAGCGGCCGGACCCACCGCAGAGCAAACCCACTCGCTCCGAGGCTGCGGGAGGCCTTCTGGCGGCAGCCCCGCTTGGCGGAGCCGGGCGCCCGCGCGCAGTCGAGCCCACCGGAGCCGGCGTTCGGAGGGCACCGGGCTGCACACCCGGCTCGCGGGGAGGTCGGGAGGGCGACGCCGGCCTGCAGGCCCACCTCTCCGGGGGCCGCCCTGAGCAGGGAGGCCAGCCTGAAACGGACGGGCGAAGGGCCGAGCCCCTGCCATGGGACTGTTTCAGCGGGACGCCTTGGCCCAGCAAGCCCCACTCCGTCCCGGGAGGAGAGAAGCGGCTGTGACCCCCTAGAAGCACGGAGCAAGGCGCCCAGCCCTCGCCTCTGGCACGCGCTTCCCGGAGGGGGCTCTGTCAGCTCCCCCTTCCCCGAAAGCACCGCGCCTGCTCTCAGACGCGGAAAGCGATGCAAACACCCTGCCGGCTGGGGCCTCCACCCCAGGGAGCTGCGGGTGCCGCCAGCACCTCGGGGCCGACAGCGGCTTCGGGGAGTCCAGGCGGTCGCACGCCTGGGCCTGAAAACCGAGGGAGACAGCAGGTCCCTCCAGGCCGAGCCACGGTGCGCTGCGGGGGAGAACGTCCGCCCAGGGAAAGACGAGTGCGAAGAGGGAAGCGGGCAGGAGAGAGGAAGGGCGCGCTTCGTGAGGCCCGAGCGCCCGGGCCGTGGGGCCGGCTTCTCCCGGGCCGGCGCCTCGCGTCCTCCCCGGGGAAGCGGTGGGCTGACTCGCCGTGGGTGGGGACGCCGTGGGTCAAGCCCCTCGACCTCCCCGGGAGAGACAAGGCAGGGTGGAATGCCATCCCCGTCCACGTCCGCACACACGTCGCTGCACGGAGCAGGAGGCCTTCTCGGCGCGGAGCCTGTTCACCTCGAGCGAGCACCACCGCCTTCCCTCCGAGAGGCCAGCCTGAAGCCGAGCTGCCTTCCGCGGGCAGGCCTCCTTGGCGAAGGGAGAAAGCTGGGCCGCGGCAGGGTGGGGCGGAAGCCGCAGGAAGGCTGCCGGCCGGGCCTCAGGTGGGGGGGGCCATCCTGGAAGGGGGCCCCCGACCCCGGCCTCGGCGAAGCACGCGCGGGGACATCGGAAGCAGCTTCTGCTGGGACCGAGCGGCCGGACCCACCGCAGAGCAAACCCACTCGCTCCGAGGCTGCGGGAGGCCTTCTGGCGGCAGCCCCGCTTGGCGGAGCCGGGCGCCCGCGCGCAGTCGAGCCCACCGGAGCCGGCGTTCGGAGGGCACCGGGCTGCACACCCGGCTCGCGGGGAGGTCGGGAGGGCGACGCCGGCCTGCAGGCCCACCTCTCCGGGGGCCGCCCTGAGCAGGGAGGCCAGCCTGAAACGGACGGGCGAAGGGCCGAGCCCCTGCCATGGGACTGTTTCAGCGGGACGCCTTGGCCCAGCAAGCCCCACTCCGTCCCGGGAGGAGAGAAGCGGCTGTGACCCCCTAGAAGCACGGAGCAAGGCGCCCAGCCCTCGCCTCTGGCACGCGCTTCCCGGAGGGGGCTCTGTCAGCTCCCCCTTCCCCGAAAGCACCGCGCCTGCTCTCAGACGCGGAAAGCGATGCAAACACCCTGCCGGCTGGGGCCTCCACCCCAGGGAGCTGCGGGTGCCGCCAGCACCTCGGGGCCGACAGCGGCTTCGGGGAGTCCAGGCGGTCGCACGCCTGGGCCTGAAAACCGAGGGAGACAGCAGGTCCCTCCAGGCCGAGCCACGGTGCGCTGCGGGGGAGAACGTCCGCCCAGGGAAAGACGAGTGCGAAGAGGGAAGCGGGCAGGAGAGAGGAAGGGCGCGCTTCGTGAGGCCCGAGTGCCCGGGCCGTGGGGCCGGCTTCTCCCGGGCCGGCGCCTCGCGTCCTCCCCGGGGAAGCGGTGGGCTGACTCGCCGTGGGTGGGGACGCCGTGGGTCAAGCCCCTCGACCTCCCCGGGAGAGACAAGGCAGGGTGGAATGCCATCCCCGTCCACGTCCGCACACACGTCGCTGCACGGAGCAGGAGGCCTTCTCGGCGCGGAGCCTGTTCACCTCGAGCGAGCACCACCGCCTTCCCTCCGAGAGGCCAGCCTGAAGCCGAGCTGCCTTCCGCGGGCAGGCCTCCTTGGCGAAGGGAGAAAGCTGGGCCGCGGCAGGGTGGGGCGGAAGCCGCAGGAAGGCTGCCGGCCGGGCCTCAGGTGGGGGGGGCCATCCTGGAAGGGGGCCCCCGACCCCGGCCTCGGCGAAGCACGCGCGGGGACATCGGAAGCAGCTTCTGCTGGGACCGAGCGGCCGGACCCACCGCAGAGCAAACCCACTCGCTCCGAGGCTGCGGGAGGCCTTCTGGCGGCAGCCCCGCTTGGCGGAGCCGGGCGCCCGCGCGCAGTCGAGCCCACCGGAGCCGGCGTTCGGAGGGCACCGGGCTGCACACCCGGCTCGCGGGGAGGTCGGGAGGGCGACGCCGGCCTGCAGGCCCACCTCTCCGGGGGCCGCCCTGAGCAGGGAGGCCAGCCTGAAACGGACGGGCGAAGGGCCGAGCCCCTGCCATGGGACTGTTTCAGCGGGACGCCTTGGCCCAGCAAGCCCCACTCCGTCCCGGGAGGAGAGAAGCGGCTGTGACCCCCTAGAAGCACGGAGCAAGGCGCCCAGCCCTCGCCTCTGGCACGCGCTTCCCGGAGGGGGCTCTGTCAGCTCCCCCTTCCCCGAAAGCACCGCGCCTGCTCTCAGACGCGGAAAGCGATGCAAACACCCTGCCGGCTGGGGCCTCCACCCCAGGGAGCTGCGGGTGCCGCCAGCACCTCGGGGCCGACAGCGGCTTCGGGGAGTCCAGGCGGTCGCACGCCTGGGCCTGAAAACCGAGGGAGACAGCAGGTCCCTCCAGGCCGAGCCACGGTGCGCTGCGGGGGAGAACGTCCGCCCAGGGAAAGACGAGTGCGAAGAGGGAAGCGGGCAGGAGAGAGGAAGGGCGCGCTTCGTGAGGCCCGAGCGCCCGGGCCGTGGGGCCGGCTTCTCCCGGGCCGGCGCCTCGCGTCCTCCCCGGGGAAGCGGTGGGCTGACTCGCCGTGGGTGGGGACGCCGTGGGTCAAGCCCCTCGACCTCCCCGGGAGAGACAAGGCAGGGTGGAATGCCATCCCCGTCCACGTCCGCACACACGTCGCTGCACGGAGCAGGAGGCCTTCTCGGCGCGGAGCCTGTTCACCTCGAGCGAGCACCACCGCCTTCCCTCCGAGAGGCCAGCCTGAAGCCGAGCTGCCTTCCGCGGGCAGGCCTCCTTGGCGAAGGGAGAAAGCTGGGCCGCGGCAGGGTGGGGCGGAAGCCGCAGGAAGGCTGCCGGCCGGGCCTCAGGTGGGGGGGGCCATCCTGGAAGGGGGCCCCCGACCCCGGCCTCGGCGAAGCACGCGCGGGGACATCGGAAGCAGCTTCTGCTGGGACCGAGCGGCCGGACCCACCGCAGAGCAAACCCACTCGCTCCGAGGCTGCGGGAGGCCTTCTGGCGGCAGCCCCGCTTGGCGGAGCCGGGCGCCCGCGCGCAGTCGAGCCCACCGGAGCCGGCGTTCGGAGGGCACCGGGCTGCACACCCGGCTCGCGGGGAGGTCGGGAGGGCGACGCCGGCCTGCAGGCCCACCTCTCCGGGGGCCGCCCTGAGCAGGGAGGCCAGCCTGAAACGGACGGGCGAAGGGCCGAGCCCCTGCCATGGGACTGTTTCAGCGGGACGCCTTGGCCCAGCAAGCCCCACTCCGTCCCGGGAGGAGAGAAGCGGCTGTGACCCCCTAGAAGCACGGAGCAAGGCGCCCAGCCCTCGCCTCTGGCACGCGCTTCCCGGAGGGGGCTCTGTCAGCTCCCCCTTCCCCGAAAGCACCGCGCCTGCTCTCAGACGCGGAAAGCGATGCAAACACCCTGCCGGCTGGGGCCTCCACCCCAGGGAGCTGCGGGTGCCGCCAGCACCTCGGGGCCGACAGCGGCTTCGGGGAGTCCAGGCGGTCGCACGCCTGGGCCTGAAAACCGAGGGAGACAGCAGGTCCCTCCAGGCCGAGCCACGGTGCGCTGCGGGGGAGAACGTCCGCCCAGGGAAAGACGAGTGCGAAGAGGGAAGCGGGCAGGAGAGAGGAAGGGCGCGCTTCGTGAGGCCCGAGCGCCCGGGCCGTGGGGCCGGCTTCTCCCGGGCCGGCGCCTCGCGTCCTCCCCGGGGAAGCGGTGGGCTGACTCGCCGTGGGTGGGGACGCCGTGGGTCAAGCCCCTCGACCTCCCCGGGAGAGACAAGGCAGGGTGGAATGCCATCCCCGTCCACGTCCGCACACACGTCGCTGCACGGAGCAGGAGGCCTTCTCGGCGCGGAGCCTGTTCACCTCGAGCGAGCACCACCGCCTTCCCTCCGAGAGGCCAGCCTGAAGCCGAGCTGCCTTCCGCGGGCAGGCCTCCTTGGCGAAGGGAGAAAGCTGGGCCGCGGCAGGGTGGGGCGGAAGCCGCAGGAAGGCTGCCGGCCGGGCCTCAGGTGGGGGGGGCCATCCTGGAAGGGGGCCCCCGACCCCGGCCTCGGCGAAGCACGCGCGGGGACATCGGAAGCAGCTTCTGCTGGGACCGAGCGGCCGGACCCACCGCAGAGCAAACCCACTCGCTCCGAGGCTGCGGGAGGCCTTCTGGCGGCAGCCCCGCTTGGCGGAGCCGGGCGCCCGCGCGCAGTCGAGCCCACCGGAGCCGGCGTTCGGAGGGCACCGGGCTGCACACCCGGCTCGCGGGGAGGTCGGGAGGGCGACGCCGGCCTGCAGGCCCACCTCTCCGGGGGCCGCCCTGAGCAGGGAGGCCAGCCTGAAACGGACGGGCGAAGGGCCGAGCCCCTGCCATGGGACTGTTTCAGCGGGACGCCTTGGCCCAGCAAGCCCCACTCCGTCCCGGGAGGAGAGAAGCGGCTGTGACCCCCTAGAAGCACGGAGCAAGGCGCCCAGCCCTCGCCTCTGGCACGCGCTTCCCGGAGGGGGCTCTGTCAGCTCCCCCTTCCCCGAAAGCACCGCGCCTGCTCTCAGACGCGGAAAGCGATGCAAACACCCTGCCGGCTGGGGCCTCCACCCCAGGGAGCTGCGGGTGCCGCCAGCACCTCGGGGCCGACAGCGGCTTCGGGGAGTCCAGGCGGTCGCACGCCTGGGCCTGAAAACCGAGGGAGACAGCAGGTCCCTCCAGGCCGAGCCACGGTGCGCTGCGGGGGAGAACGTCCGCCCAGGGAAAGACGAGTGCGAAGAGGGAAGCGGGCAGGAGAGAGGAAGGGCGCGCTTCGTGAGGCCCGAGCGCCCGGGCCGTGGGGCCGGCTTCTCCCGGGCCGGCGCCTCGCGTCCTCCCCGGGGAAGCGGTGGGCTGACTCGCCGTGGGTGGGGACGCCGTAGGTCAAGCCCCTCGACCTCCCCGGGAGAGACAAGGCAGGGCGGAATGCCATCCCCGTCCACGTCCGCACACACGTCGCTGCACGGAGCAGGAGGCCTTCTCGGCGCGGAGCCTGTTCACCTCGAGCGAGCACCACCGCCTTCCCTCCGAGAGGCCAGCCTGAAGCCGAGCTGCCTTCCGCGGGCAGGCCTCCTTGGCGAAGGGAGAAAGCTGGGCCGCGGCAGGGTGGGGCGGAAGCCGCAGGAAGGCTGCCGGCCGGGCCTCAGGTGGGGGGGCCATCCTGGAAGGGGGCCCCCGACCCCGGCCTCGGCGAAGCACGCGCGGGGACATCGGAAGCAGCTTCTGCTGGGACCGAGCGGCCGGACCCACCGCAGAGCAAACCCACTCGCTCCGAGGCTGCGGGAGGCCTTCTGGCGGCAGCCCCGCTTGGCGGAGCCGGGCGCCCGCGCGCAGTCGAGCCCACCGGAGCCGGCGTTCGGAGGGCACCGGGCTGCACACCCGGCTCGCGGGGAGGTCGGGAGGGCGACGCCGGCCTGCAGGCCCACCTCTCCGGGGGCCGCCCTGAGCAGGGAGGCCAGCCTGAAACGGACGGGCGAAGGGCCGAGCCCCTGCCATGGGACTGTTTCAGCGGGACGCCTTGGCCCAGCAAGCCCCACTCCGTCCCGGGAGGAGAGAAGCGGCTGTGACCCCCTAGAAGCACGGAGCAAGGCGCCCAGCCCTCGCCTCTGGCACGCGCTTCCCGGAGGGGGCTCTGTCAGCTCCCCCTTCCCCGAAAGCACCGCGCCTGCTCTCAGACGCGGAAAGCGATGCAAACACCCTGCCGGCTGGGGCCTCCACCCCAGGGAGCTGCGGGTGCCGCCAGCACCTCGGGGCCGACAGCGGCTTCGGGGAGTCCAGGCGGTCGCACGCCTGGGCCTGAAAACCGAGGGAGACAGCAGGTCCCTCCAGGCCGAGCCACGGTGCGCTGCGGGGGAGAACGTCCGCCCAGGGAAAGACGAGTGCGAAGAGGGAAGCGGGCAGGAGAGAGGAAGGGCGCGCTTCGTGAGGCCCGAGCGCCCGGGCCGTGGGGCCGGCTTCTCCCGGGCCGGCGCCTCGCGTCCTCCCCGGGGAAGCGGTGGGCTGACTCGCCGTGGGTGGGGACGCCGTGGGTCAAGCCCCTCGACCTCCCCGGGAGAGACAAGGCAGGGCGGAATGCCATCCCCGTCCACGTCCGCACACACGTCGCTGCACGGAGCAGGAGGCCTTCTCGGCGCGGAGCCTGTTCACCTCGAGCGAGCACCACCGCCTTCCCTCCGAGAGGCCAGCCTGAAGCCGAGCTGCCTTCCGCGGGCAGGCCTCCTTGGCGAAGGGAGAAAGCTGGGCCGCGGCAGGGTGGGGCGGAAGCCGCAGGAAGGCTGCCGGCCGGGCCTCAGGTGGGGGGGGCCATCCTGGAAGGGGGCCCCCGACCCCGGCCTCGGCGAAGCACGCGCGGGGACATCGGAAGCAGCTTCTGCTGGGACCGAGCGGCCGGACCCACCGCAGAGCAAACCCACTCGCTCCGAGGCTGCGGGAGGCCTTCTGGCGGCAGCCCCGCTTGGCGGAGCCGGGCGCCCGCGCGCAGTCGAGCCCACCGGAGCCGGCGTTCGGAGGGCACCGGGCTGCACACCCGGCTCGCGGGGAGGTCGGGAGGGCGACGCCGGCCTGCAGGCCCACCTCTCCGGGGGCCGCCCTGAGCAGGGAGGCCAGCCTGAAACGGACGGGCGAAGGGCCGAGCCCCTGCCATGGGACTGTTTCAGCGGGACGCCTTGGCCCAGCAAGCCCCACTCCGTCCCGGGAGGAGAGAAGCGGCTGTGACCCCCTAGAAGCACGGAGCAAGGCGCCCAGCCCTCGCCTCTGGCACGCGCTTCCCGGAGGGGGCTCTGTCAGCTCCCCCTTCCCCGAAAGCACCGCGCCTGCTCTCAGACGCGGAAAGCGATGCAAACACCCTGCCGGCTGGGGCCTCCACCCCAGGGAGCTGCGGGTGCCGCCAGCACCTCGGGGCCGACAGCGGCTTCGGGGAGTCCAGGCGGTCGCACGCCTGGGCCTGAAAACCGAGGGAGACAGCAGGTCCCTCCAGGCCGAGCCACGGTGCGCTGCGGGGGAGAACGTCCGCCCAGGGAAAGACGAGTGCGAAGAGGGAAGCGGGCAGGAGAGAGGAAGGGCGCGCTTCGTGAGGCCCGAGCGCCCGGGCCGTGGGGCCGGCTTCTCCCGGGCCGGCGCCTCGCGTCCTCCCCGGGGAAGCGGTGGGCTGACTCGCCGTGGGTGGGGACGCCGTAGGTCAAGCCCCTCGACCTCCCCGGGAGAGACAAGGCAGGGCGGAATGCCATCCCCGTCCACGTCCGCACACACGTCGCTGCACGGAGCAGGAGGCCTTCTCGGCGCGGAGCCTGTTCACCTCGAGCGAGCACCACCGCCTTCCCTCCGAGAGGCCAGCCTGAAGCCGAGCTGCCTTCCGCGGGCAGGCCTCCTTGGCGAAGGGAGAAAGCTGGGCCGCGGCAGGGTGGGGCGGAAGCCGCAGGAAGGCTGCCGGCCGGGCCTCAGGTGGGGGGGCCATCCTGGAAGGGGGCCCCCGACCCCGGCCTCGGCGAAGCACGCGCGGGGACATCGGAAGCAGCTTCTGCTGGGACCGAGCGGCCGGACCCACCGCAGAGCAAACCCACTCGCTCCGAGGCTGCGGGAGGCCTTCTGGCGGCAGCCCCGCTTGGCGGAGCCGGGCGCCCGCGCGCAGTCGAGCCCACCGGAGCCGGCGTTCGGAGGGCACCGGGCTGCACACCCGGCTCGCGGGGAGGTCGGGAGGGCGACGCCGGCCTGCAGGCCCACCTCTCCGGGGGCCGCCCTGAGCAGGGAGGCCAGCCTGAAACGGACGGGCGAAGGGCCGAGCCCCTGCCATGGGACTGTTTCAGCGGGACGCCTTGGCCCAGCAAGCCCCACTCCGTCCCGGGAGGAGAGAAGCGGCTGTGACCCCCTAGAAGCACGGAGCAAGGCGCCCAGCCCTCGCCTCTGGCACGCGCTTCCCGGAGGGGGCTCTGTCAGCTCCCCCTTCCCCGAAAGCACCGCGCCTGCTCTCAGACGCGGAAAGCGATGCAAACACCCTGCCGGCTGGGGCCTCCACCCCAGGGAGCTGCGGGTGCCGCCAGCACCTCGGGGCCGACAGCGGCTTCGGGGAGTCCAGGCGGTCGCACGCCTGGGCCTGAAAACCGAGGGAGACAGCAGGTCCCTCCAGGCCGAGCCACGGTGCGCTGCGGGGGAGAACGTCCGCCCAGGGAAAGACGAGTGCGAAGAGGGAAGCGGGCAGGAGAGAGGAAGGGCGCGCTTCGTGAGGCCCGAGCGCCCGGGCCGTGGGGCCGGCTTCTCCCGGGCCGGCGCCTCGCGTCCTCCCCGGGGAAGCGGTGGGCTGACTCGCCGTGGGTGGGGACGCCGTGGGTCAAGCCCCTCGACCTCCCCGGGAGAGACAAGGCAGGGCGGAATGCCATCCCCGTCCACGTCCGCACACACGTCGCTGCACGGAGCAGGAGGCCTTCTCGGCGCGGAGCCTGTTCACCTCGAGCGAGCACCACCGCCTTCCCTCCGAGAGGCCAGCCTGAAGCCGAGCTGCCTTCCGCGGGCAGGCCTCCTTGGCGAAGGGAGAAAGCTGGGCCGCGGCAGGGTGGGGCGGAAGCCGCAGGAAGGCTGCCGGCCGGGCCTCAGGTGGGGGGGGCCATCCTGGAAGGGGGCCCCCGACCCCGGCCTCGGCGAAGCACGCGCGGGGACATCGGAAGCAGCTTCTGCTGGGACCGAGCGGCCGGACCCACCGCAGAGCAAACCCACTCGCTCCGAGGCTGCGGGAGGCCTTCTGGCGGCAGCCCCGCTTGGCGGAGCCGGGCGCCCGCGCGCAGTCGAGCCCACCGGAGCCGGCGTTCGGAGGGCACCGGGCTGCACACCCGGCTCGCGGGGAGGTCGGGAGGGCGACGCCGGCCTGCAGGCCCACCTCTCCGGGGGCCGCCCTGAGCAGGGAGGCCAGCCTGAAACGGACGGGCGAAGGGCCGAGCCCCTGCCATGGGACTGTTTCAGCGGGACGCCTTGGCCCAGCAAGCCCCACTCCGTCCCGGGAGGAGAGAAGCGGCTGTGACCCCCTAGAAGCACGGAGCAAGGCGCCCAGCCCTCGCCTCTGGCACGCGCTTCCCGGAGGGGGCTCTGTCAGCTCCCCCTTCCCCGAAAGCACCGCGCCTGCTCTCAGACGCGGAAAGCGATGCAAACACCCTGCCGGCTGGGGCCTCCACCCCAGGGAGCTGCGGGTGCCGCCAGCACCTCGGGGCCGACAGCGGCTTCGGGGAGTCCAGGCGGTCGCACGCCTGGGCCTGAAAACCGAGGGAGACAGCAGGTCCCTCCAGGCCGAGCCACGGTGCGCTGCGGGGGAGAACGTCCGCCCAGGGAAAGACGAGTGCGAAGAGGGAAGCGGGCAGGAGAGAGGAAGGGCGCGCTTCGTGAGGCCCGAGCGCCCGGGCCGTGGGGCCGGCTTCTCCCGGGCCGGCGCCTCGCGTCCTCCCCGGGGAAGCGGTGGGCTGACTCGCCGTGGGTGGGGACGCCGTGGGTCAAGCCCCTCGACCTCCCCGGGAGAGACAAGGCAGGGTGGAATGCCATCCCCGTCCACGTCCGCACACACGTCGCTGCACGGAGCAGGAGGCCTTCTCGGCGCGGAGCCTGTTCACCTCGAGCGAGCACCACCGCCTTCCCTCCGAGAGGCCAGCCTGAAGCCGAGCTGCCTTCCGCGGGCAGGCCTCCTTGGCGAAGGGAGAAAGCTGGGCCGCGGCAGGGTGGGGCGGAAGCCGCAGGAAGGCTGCCGGCCGGGCCTCAGGTGGGGGGGGCCATCCTGGAAGGGGGCCCCCGACCCCGGCCTCGGCGAAGCACGCGCGGGGACATCGGAAGCAGCTTCTGCTGGGACCGAGCGGCCGGACCCACCGCAGAGCAAACCCACTCGCTCCGAGGCTGCGGGAGGCCTTCTGGCGGCAGCCCCGCTTGGCGGAGCCGGGCGCCCGCGCGCAGTCGAGCCCACCGGAGCCGGCGTTCGGAGGGCACCGGGCTGCACACCCGGCTCGCGGGGAGGTCGGGAGGGCGACGCCGGCCTGCAGGCCCACCTCTCCGGGGGCCGCCCTGAGCAGGGAGGCCAGCCTGAAACGGACGGGCGAAGGGCCGAGCCCCTGCCATGGGACTGTTTCAGCGGGACGCCTTGGCCCAGCAAGCCCCACTCCGTCCCGGGAGGAGAGAAGCGGCTGTGACCCCCTAGAAGCACGGAGCAAGGCGCCCAGCCCTCGCCTCTGGCACGCGCTTCCCGGAGGGGGCTCTGTCAGCTCCCCCTTCCCCGAAAGCACCGCGCCTGCTCTCAGACGCGGAAAGCGATGCAAACACCCTGCCGGCTGGGGCCTCCACCCCAGGGAGCTGCGGGTGCCGCCAGCACCTCGGGGCCGACAGCGGCTTCGGGGAGTCCAGGCGGTCGCACGCCTGGGCCTGAAAACCGAGGGAGACAGCAGGTCCCTCCAGGCCGAGCCACGGTGCGCTGCGGGGGAGAACGTCCGCCCAGGGAAAGACGAGTGCGAAGAGGGAAGCGGGCAGGAGAGAGGAAGGGCGCGCTTCGTGAGGCCCGAGCGCCCGGGCCGTGGGGCCGGCTTCTCCCGGGCCGGCGCCTCGCGTCCTCCCCGGGGAAGCGGTGGGCTGACTCGCCGTGGGTGGGGACGCCGTGGGTCAAGCCCCTCGACCTCCCCGGGAGAGACAAGGCAGGGTGGAATGCCATCCCCGTCCACGTCCGCACACACGTCGCTGCACGGAGCAGGAGGCCTTCTCGGCGCGGAGCCTGTTCACCTCGAGCGAGCACCACCGCCTTCCCTCCGAGAGGCCAGCCTGAAGCCGAGCTGCCTTCCGCGGGCAGGCCTCCTTGGCGAAGGGAGAAAGCTGGGCCGCGGCAGGGTGGGGCGGAAGCCGCAGGAAGGCTGCCGGCCGGGCCTCAGGTGGGGGGGGCCATCCTGGAAGGGGGCCCCCGACCCCGGCCTCGGCGAAGCACGCGCGGGGACATCGGAAGCAGCTTCTGCTGGGACCGAGCGGCCGGACCCACCGCAGAGCAAACCCACTCGCTCCGAGGCTGCGGGAGGCCTTCTGGCGGCAGCCCCGCTTGGCGGAGCCGGGCGCCCGCGCGCAGTCGAGCCCACCGGAGCCGGCGTTCGGAGGGCACCGGGCTGCACACCCGGCTCGCGGGGAGGTCGGGAGGGCGACGCCGGCCTGCAGGCCCACCTCTCCGGGGGCCGCCCTGAGCAGGGAGGCCAGCCTGAAACGGACGGGCGAAGGGCCGAGCCCCTGCCATGGGACTGTTTCAGCGGGACGCCTTGGCCCAGCAAGCCCCACTCCGTCCCGGGAGGAGAGAAGCGGCTGTGACCCCCTAGAAGCACGGAGCAAGGCGCCCAGCCCTCGCCTCTGGCACGCGCTTCCCGGAGGGGGCTCTGTCAGCTCCCCCTTCCCCGAAAGCACCGCGCCTGCTCTCAGACGCGGAAAGCGATGCAAACACCCTGCCGGCTGGGGCCTCCACCCCAGGGAGCTGCGGGTGCCGCCAGCACCTCGGGGCCGACAGCGGCTTCGGGGAGTCCAGGCGGTCGCACGCCTGGGCCTGAAAACCGAGGGAGACAGCAGGTCCCTCCAGGCCGAGCCACGGTGCGCTGCGGGGGAGAACGTCCGCCCAGGGAAAGACGAGTGCGAAGAGGGAAGCGGGCAGGAGAGAGGAAGGGCGCGCTTCGTGAGGCCCGAGCGCCCGGGCCGTGGGGCCGGCTTCTCCCGGGCCGGCGCCTCGCGTCCTCCCCGGGGAAGCGGTGGGCTGACTCGCCGTGGGTGGGGACGCCGTGGGTCAAGCCCCTCGACCTCCCCGGGAGAGACAAGGCAGGGTGGAATGCCATCCCCGTCCACGTCCGCACACACGTCGCTGCACGGAGCAGGAGGCCTTCTCGGCGCGGAGCCTGTTCACCTCGAGCGAGCACCACCGCCTTCCCTCCGAGAGGCCAGCCTGAAGCCGAGCTGCCTTCCGCGGGCAGGCCTCCTTGGCGAAGGGAGAAAGCTGGGCCGCGGCAGGGTGGGGCGGAAGCCGCAGGAAGGCTGCCGGCCGGGCCTCAGGTGGGGGGGGCCATCCTGGAAGGGGGCCCCCGACCCCGGCCTCGGCGAAGCACGCGCGGGGACATCGGAAGCAGCTTCTGCTGGGACCGAGCGGCCGGACCCACCGCAGAGCAAACCCACTCGCTCCGAGGCTGCGGGAGGCCTTCTGGCGGCAGCCCCGCTTGGCGGAGCCGGGCGCCCGCGCGCAGTCGAGCCCACCGGAGCCGGCGTTCGGAGGGCACCGGGCTGCACACCCGGCTCGCGGGGAGGTCGGGAGGGCGACGCCGGCCTGCAGGCCCACCTCTCCGGGGGCCGCCCTGAGCAGGGAGGCCAGCCTGAAACGGACGGGCGAAGGGCCGAGCCCCTGCCATGGGACTGTTTCAGCGGGACGCCTTGGCCCAGCAAGCCCCACTCCGTCCCGGGAGGAGAGAAGCGGCTGTGACCCCCTAGAAGCACGGAGCAAGGCGCCCAGCCCTCGCCTCTGGCACGCGCTTCCCGGAGGGGGCTCTGTCAGCTCCCCCTTCCCCGAAAGCACCGCGCCTGCTCTCAGACGCGGAAAGCGATGCAAACACCCTGCCGGCTGGGGCCTCCACCCCAGGGAGCTGCGGGTGCCGCCAGCACCTCGGGGCCGACAGCGGCTTCGGGGAGTCCAGGCGGTCGCACGCCTGGGCCTGAAAACCGAGGGAGACAGCAGGTCCCTCCAGGCCGAGCCACGGTGCGCTGCGGGGGAGAACGTCCGCCCAGGGAAAGACGAGTGCGAAGAGGGAAGCGGGCAGGAGAGAGGAAGGGCGCGCTTCGTGAGGCCCGAGCGCCCGGGCCGTGGGGCCGGCTTCTCCCGGGCCGGCGCCTCGCGTCCTCCCCGGGGAAGCGGTGGGCTGACTCGCCGTGGGTGGGGACGCCGTGGGTCAAGCCCCTCGACCTCCCCGGGAGAGACAAGGCAGGGTGGAATGCCATCCCCGTCCACGTCCGCACACACGTCGCTGCACGGAGCAGGAGGCCTTCTCGGCGCGGAGCCTGTTCACCTCGAGCGAGCACCACCGCCTTCCCTCCGAGAGGCCAGCCTGAAGCCGAGCTGCCTTCCGCGGGCAGGCCTCCTTGGCGAAGGGAGAAAGCTGGGCCGCGGCAGGGTGGGGCGGAAGCCGCAGGAAGGCTGCCGGCCGGGCCTCAGGTGGGGGGGGCCATCCTGGAAGGGGGCCCCCGACCCCGGCCTCGGCGAAGCACGCGCGGGGACATCGGAAGCAGCTTCTGCTGGGACCGAGCGGCCGGACCCACCGCAGAGCAAACCCACTCGCTCCGAGGCTGCGGGAGGCCTTCTGGCGGCAGCCCCGCTTGGCGGAGCCGGGCGCCCGCGCGCAGTCGAGCCCACCGGAGCCGGCGTTCGGAGGGCACCGGGCTGCACACCCGGCTCGCGGGGAGGTCGGGAGGGCGACGCCGGCCTGCAGGCCCACCTCTCCGGGGGCCGCCCTGAGCAGGGAGGCCAGCCTGAAACGGACGGGCGAAGGGCCGAGCCCCTGCCATGGGACTGTTTCAGCGGGACGCCTTGGCCCAGCAAGCCCCACTCCGTCCCGGGAGGAGAGAAGCGGCTGTGACCCCCTAGAAGCACGGAGCAAGGCGCCCAGCCCTCGCCTCTGGCACGCGCTTCCCGGAGGGGGCTCTGTCAGCTCCCCCTTCCCCGAAAGCACCGCGCCTGCTCTCAGACGCGGAAAGCGATGCAAACACCCTGCCGGCTGGGGCCTCCACCCCAGGGAGCTGCGGGTGCCGCCAGCACCTCGGGGCCGACAGCGGCTTCGGGGAGTCCAGGCGGTCGCACGCCTGGGCCTGAAAACCGAGGGAGACAGCAGGTCCCTCCAGGCCGAGCCACGGTGCGCTGCGGGGGAGAACGTCCGCCCAGGGAAAGACGAGTGCGAAGAGGGAAGCGGGCAGGAGAGAGGAAGGGCGCGCTTCGTGAGGCCCGAGCGCCCGGGCCGTGGGGCCGGCTTCTCCCGGGCCGGCGCCTCGCGTCCTCCCCGGGGAAGCGGTGGGCTGACTCGCCGTGGGTGGGGACGCCGTGGGTCAAGCCCCTCGACCTCCCCGGGAGAGACAAGGCAGGGTGGAATGCCATCCCCGTCCACGTCCGCACACACGTCGCTGCACGGAGCAGGAGGCCTTCTCGGCGCGGAGCCTGTTCACCTCGAGCGAGCACCACCGCCTTCCCTCCGAGAGGCCAGCCTGAAGCCGAGCTGCCTTCCGCGGGCAGGCCTCCTTGGCGAAGGGAGAAAGCTGGGCCGCGGCAGGGTGGGGCGGAAGCCGCAGGAAGGCTGCCGGCCGGGCCTCAGGTGGGGGGGGCCATCCTGGAAGGGGGCCCCCGACCCCGGCCTCGGCGAAGCACGCGCGGGGACATCGGAAGCAGCTTCTGCTGGGACCGAGCGGCCGGACCCACCGCAGAGCAAACCCACTCGCTCCGAGGCTGCGGGAGGCCTTCTGGCGGCAGCCCCGCTTGGCGGAGCCGGGCGCCCGCGCGCAGTCGAGCCCACCGGAGCCGGCGTTCGGAGGGCACCGGGCTGCACACCCGGCTCGCGGGGAGGTCGGGAGGGCGACGCCGGCCTGCAGGCCCACCTCTCCGGGGGCCGCCCTGAGCAGGGAGGCCAGCCTGAAACGGACGGGCGAAGGGCCGAGCCCCTGCCATGGGACTGTTTCAGCGGGACGCCTTGGCCCAGCAAGCCCCACTCCGTCCCGGGAGGAGAGAAGCGGCTGTGACCCCCTAGAAGCACGGAGCAAGGCGCCCAGCCCTCGCCTCTGGCACGCGCTTCCCGGAGGGGGCTCTGTCAGCTCCCCCTTCCCCGAAAGCACCGCGCCTGCTCTCAGACGCGGAAAGCGATGCAAACACCCTGCCGGCTGGGGCCTCCACCCCAGGGAGCTGCGGGTGCCGCCAGCACCTCGGGGCCGACAGCGGCTTCGGGGAGTCCAGGCGGTCGCACGCCTGGGCCTGAAAACCGAGGGAGACAGCAGGTCCCTCCAGGCCGAGCCACGGTGCGCTGCGGGGGAGAACGTCCGCCCAGGGAAAGACGAGTGCGAAGAGGGAAGCGGGCAGGAGAGAGGAAGGGCGCGCTTCGTGAGGCCCGAGCGCCCGGGCCGTGGGGCCGGCTTCTCCCGGGCCGGCGCCTCGCGTCCTCCCCGGGGAAGCGGTGGGCTGACTCGCCGTGGGTGGGGACGCCGTGGGTCAAGCCCCTCGACCTCCCCGGGAGAGACAAGGCAGGGTGGAATGCCATCCCCGTCCACGTCCGCACACACGTCGCTGCACGGAGCAGGAGGCCTTCTCGGCGCGGAGCCTGTTCACCTCGAGCGAGCACCACCGCCTTCCCTCCGAGAGGCCAGCCTGAAGCCGAGCTGCCTTCCGCGGGCAGGCCTCCTTGGCGAAGGGAGAAAGCTGGGCCGCGGCAGGGTGGGGCGGAAGCCGCAGGAAGGCTGCCGGCCGGGCCTCAGGTGGGGGGGCCATCCTGGAAGGGGGCCCCCGACCCCGGCCTCGGCGAAGCACGCGCGGGGACATCGGAAGCAGCTTCTGCTGGGACCGAGCGGCCGGACCCACCGCAGAGCAAACCCACTCGCTCCGAGGCTGCGGGAGGCCTTCTGGCGGCAGCCCCGCTTGGCGGAGCCGGGCGCCCGCGCGCAGTCGAGCCCACCGGAGCCGGCGTTCGGAGGGCACCGGGCTGCACACCCGGCTCGCGGGGAGGTCGGGGAGGGCGACGCCGGCCTGCAGGCCCACCTCTCCGGGGGCCGCCCTGAGCAGGGAGGCCAGCCTGAAACGGACGGGCGAAGGGCCGAGCCCCTGCCATGGGACTGTTTCAGCGGGACGCCTTGGCCCAGCAAGCCCCACTCCGTCCCGGGAGGAGAGAAGCGGCTGTGACCCCCTAGAAGCACGGAGCAAGGCGCCCAGCCCTCGCCTCTGGCACGCGCTTCCCGGAGGGGGCTCTGTCAGCTCCCCCTTCCCCGAAAGCACCGCGCCTGCTCTCAGACGCGGAAAGCGATGCAAACACCCTGCCGGCTGGGGCCTCCACCCCAGGGAGCTGCGGGTGCCGCCAGCACCTCGGGGCCGACAGCGGCTTCGGGGAGTCCAGGCGGTCGCACGCCTGGGCCTGAAAACCGAGGGAGACAGCAGGTCCCTCCAGGCCGAGCCACGGTGCGCTGCGGGGGAGAACGTCCGCCCAGGGAAAGACGAGTGCGAAGAGGGAAGCGGGCAGGAGAGAGGAAGGGCGCGCTTCGTGAGGCCCGAGCGCCCGGGCCGTGGGGCCGGCTTCTCCCGGGCCGGCGCCTCGCGTCCTCCCCGGGGAAGCGGTGGGCTGACTCGCCGTGGGTGGGGACGCCGTGGGTCAAGCCCCTCGACCTCCCCGGGAGAGACAAGGCAGGGTGGAATGCCATCCCCGTCCACGTCCGCACACACGTCGCTGCACGGAGCAGGAGGCCTTCTCGGCGCGGAGCCTGTTCACCTCGAGCGAGCACCACCGCCTTCCCTCCGAGAGGCCAGCCTGAAGCCGAGCTGCCTTCCGCGGGCAGGCCTCCTTGGCGAAGGGAGAAAGCTGGGCCGCGGCAGGGTGGGGCGGAAGCCGCAGGAAGGCTGCCGGCCGGGCCTCAGGTGGGGGGGCCATCCTGGAAGGGGGCCCCCGACCCCGGCCTCGGCGAAGCACGCGCGGGGACATCGGAAGCAGCTTCTGCTGGGACCGAGCGGCCGGACCCACCGCAGAAGCAACCCACTCGCTCCGAGGCTGCGGGAGGCCTTCTGGCGGCAGCCCCGCTTGGCGGAGCCGGGCGCCCGGCGCGTCGAGCCCGAGCCCGGCTTCGGTGGAGGGTGAAAAGGAGGGGACCGGCGCTGCAGGCCCAGCCTCTCCGGGGGCCGCCCTGAGAGGGTGGAGAAGGCAGCTGGGTTAGTATGGGAGTTTCAGCGGGACGCCTGCCAGCAAGCCCAATCCGTCCCGGAGGAGAGAAGGGATGTGACCCTAGAAGCAAAGGGTGTGTTGGAGGAGGGGTAAAAAGTGTGATAGGTGATTGGAGAATAGAAAAGCACCGGATGAGAGAGGAAGGTGGGGAGAGGGATGAAAAAAGGAAAAGTTTGAGAAAAGGAGAGATGTAGAGGTTTGAGTGGATTTATAAAGGAAGGAGGGGGAAGAGGAAGTAAATGAGGGAGAGGGTAGAGAAGGAAGGTTTTAAGGTGGTTATGATGGGAAAGAATGGAAGTGGAATAGGGAGAGGAGGGGGTGGTTAGAAGAAATGGGTTTGTAGGGATTGGTTGAGAGGAAGGTGGCGCGCTTCGGAGGCCCGAGCGCCCGGGCCGTGGGGCCGGCTTCTCCCGGGCCGGCGCCTCGCGTCCTCCCCGGGGAAGCGGTGGGCTGACTCGCCGTGGGTGGGGACGCCGTGGGTCAAGCCCCTCGACCTCCCCGGGAGAGACAAGGCAGGGTGGAATGCCATCCCCGTCCACGTCCGCACACACGTCGCTGCACGGAGCAGGAGGCCTTCTCGGCGCGGAGCCTGTTCACCTCGAGCGAGCACCACCGCCTTCCCTCCGAGAGGCCAGCCTGAAGCCGAGCTGCCTTCCGCGGGCAGGCCTCCTTGGCGAAGGGAGAAAGCTGGGCCGCGGCAGGGTGGGGCGGAAGCCGCAGGAAGGCTGCCGGCCGGGCCTCAGGTGGGGGGGCCATCCTGGAAGGGGGCCCCCGACCCCGGCCTCGGCGAAGCACGCGCGGGGACATCGGAAGCAGCTTCTGCTGGGACCGAGCGGCCGGACCCACCGCAGAGCAAACCCACTCGCTCCGAGGCTGCGGGAGGCCTTCTGGCGGCAGCCCCGCTTGGCGGAGCCGGGCGCCCGCGCGCAGTCGAGCCCACCGGAGCCGGCGTTCGGAGGGCACCGGGCTGCACACCCGGCTCGCGGGGAGGTCGGGAGGGCGACGCCGGCCTGCAGGCCCACCTCTCCGGGGCCGCCCTGAGCAGGGAGGCCAGCCTGAAACGGACGGGCGAAGGGCCGAGCCCCTGCCATGGGACTGTTTCAGCGGGACGCCTTGGCCCAGCAAGCCCCACTCCGTCCCGGGAGGAGAGAAGCGGCTGTGACCCCCTAGAAGCACGGAGCAAGGCGCCCAGCCCTCGCCTCTGGCACGCGCTTCCCGGAGGGGGCTCTGTCAGCTCCCCCTTCCCCGAAAGCACCGCGCCTGCTCTCAGACGCGGAAAGCGATGCAAACACCCTGCCGGCTGGGGCCTCCACCCCAGGGAGCTGCGGGTGCCGCCAGCACCTCGGGGCCGACAGCGGCTTCGGGGAGTCCAGGCGGTCGCACGCCTGGGCTGAAAACCGAGGGAGACAGCAGGTCCCTCCAGGCCGAGCCACGGTGCGCTGCGGGGGAGAACGTCCGCCCAGGGAAAGACGAGTGCGAAGAGGGAAGCGGGCAGGAGAGAGGAAGGGCGCGCTTCGTGAGGCCCGAGCGCCCGGGCCGTGGGGCCGGCTTCTCCCGGGCCGGCGCCTCGCGTCCTCCCCGGGGAAGCGGTGGGCTGACTCGCCGTGGGTGGGGACGCCGTGGGTCAAGCCCCTCGACCTCCCCGGGAGAGACAAGGCAGGGTGGAATGCCATCCCCGTCCACGTCCGCACACACGTCGCTGCACGGAGCAGGAGGCCTTCTCGGCGCGGAGCCTGTTCACCTCGAGCGAGCACCACCGCCTTCCCTTCGAGAGGCCAGCCTGAAGCCGAGCTGCCTTCCGCGGGCAGGCCTCCTTGGCGAAGGGAGAAAGCTGGGCCGCGGCAGGGTGGGGCGGAAGCCGCAGGAAGGCTGCCGGCCGGGCCTCAGGTGGGGGGGCCATCCTGGAAGGGGGCCCCCGACCCCGGCCTCGGCGAAGCACGCGCGGGGACATCGGAAGCAGCTTCTGCTGGGACCGAGCGGCCGGACCCACCGCAGAGCAAACCCACTCGCTCCGAGGCTGCGGGAGGCCTTCTGGCGGCAGCCCCGCTTGGCGGAGCCGGGCGCCCGCGCGCAGTCGAGCCCACCGGAGCCGGCGTTCGGAGGGCACCGGGCTGCACACCCGGCTCGCGGGGAGGTCGGGAGGGCGACGCCGGCCTGCAGGCCCACCTCTCCGGGGGCCGCCCTGAGCAGGGAGGCCAGCCTGAAACGGACGGGCGAAGGGCCGAGCCCCTGCCATGGGACTGTTTCAGCGGGACGCCTTGGCCCAGCAAGCCCCACTCCGTCCCGGGAGGAGAGAAGCGGCTGTGACCCCCTAGAAGCACGGAGCAAGGCGCCCAGCCCTCGCCTCTGGCACGCGCTTCCCGGAGGGGGCTCTGTCAGCTCCCCCTTCCCCGAAAGCACCGCGCCTGCTCTCAGACGCGGAAAGCGATGCAAACACCCTGCCGGCTGGGGCCTCCACCCCAGGGAGCTGCGGGTGCCGCCAGCACCTCGGGGCCGACAGCGGCTTCGGGGAGTCCAGGCGGTCGCACGCCTGGGCCTGAAAACCGAGGGAGACAGCAGGTCCCTCCAGGCCGAGCCACGGTGCGCTGCGGGGGAGAACGTCCGCCCAGGGAAAGACGAGTGCGAAGAGGGAAGCGGGCAGGAGAGAGGAAGGGCGCGCTTCGTGAGGCCCGAGCGCCCGGGCCGTGGGGCCGGCTTCTCCCGGGCCGGCGCCTCGCGTCCTCCCCGGGGAAGCGGTGGGCTGACTCGCCGTGGGTGGGGACGCCGTGGGTCAAGCCCCTCGACCTCCCCGGGAGAGACAAGGCAGGGTGGAATGCCATCCCCGTCCACGTCCGCACACACGTCGCTGCACGGAGCAGGAGGCCTTCTCGGCGCGGAGCCTGTTCACCTCGAGCGAGCACCACCGCCTTCCCTCCGAGAGGCCAGCCTGAAGCCGAGCTGCCTTCCGCGGGCAGGCCTCCTTGGCGAAGGGAGAAAGCTGGGCCGCGGCAGGGTGGGGG